>NW_022264269.1:0-31919 GCF_002021735.2 Oncorhynchus kisutch | reverse complement strand
GATTATTGGCACGAGAACTATTCTACGTGCGTGAAAAGCAAATCAATCACCTGCACTGACTCACAGGGGCCCCTTCCTTGCAGCAGGCTACTCCTCCTTCTGAATCCTCCTCCTGTGAGTGGAGGGCTGGAGAAGAGGCCCCGCCCCCAGCAGATCACATGGGCTAGGGGAACAGGAACAGGAAGAAAGTGAAGACTGCTGCAGTTACTGTGGACTGGAGTGTCCTTCCTGCATGCTCAACCTTTCAACTTCCCAGGCTCTCACTCCCAACCAAACCTATAGCCTACTGCCTGCTCCTATTCCCATCATAGATGCACTGTTCCCTCATCAGATAATGCCCATAATGCAGCAGAGTATATGGAGACATTTTTTACAACTGAAATATACAGTATGTGAAATGTATTGTGAGGAATACTGCTCCATGTATTTAATAGATTACTGTCCTGTCAGTCCTATTCTAAGTAACATTGGGAGAGAGATACCCATGAAGCCCCACACAGGTAACAGTCTTGTTACAGCAATTTTAATTGAGAGGAGCCTTCAGTGTGTGTCCTACTCCGACATGCTCCCACACACACACACACACACTCAGCCAGGAGGGAAAGAGCCCTTTGCTCAGCCCGGGAAGCTGTGTTATTAATAGCAACAATGCATTTGGAGCTCAGAGAAAGAGAGTGAGAGAGATAGTAGAGAGAGGAAGAGAGAGTCAGATTGCAGGAAGTCGTCCTATAGCTGCAGTGTTTCTAAATCGAGGTTGTGTCCTCCACAGACGTCACTCGGACGGCAAAGTACCACAGTTGACCACAGTTGACTGACAGACCGAGCGCTGCTTCTCTCCGTCTGCACCCCTCAGGAGCACATTGGGATTAAGAGATCATCAATCTCCCCTCTCAGAGCCCAGCAGACAGGGAGCTGTGTCTTTCTGTGAAAGAAGCATTCCTTTACTTGTCACTACTATCACCTTCATCTTCCATATGCTGTAAATTGGGTTGTACAACATGAGTAAGTTAGTCAACACCATTGTAAAGTGTCAACATGCATCTCAGTGTGAATAGCATGTTCTGGCTTCAGTTTAGATCAACATCTGAGCATGTTTTATTAGAATGAAGCAGAATATGAACACTTATAGGAATGTGTGGTTTTAAAGCATAAAGAGAAACTCTAAAAGGTCATTCCATTTTACTTGAAATGATTAGGTTCAGTTCCTTTGACTGATTAAAGACTAGAGGTATGCACCGATATTAGCCTTTTCTCACAATGTAGACTACCACGTAGTCACTTTAATAATGTTGACATATTTCTCATTACTCATCTCATATTTATATACTGTATTCTATTCTACTGTATTTTAGTCTATGCCGCTCAGACATTGCTCATCCAAATCTTTATATATTCTTAATTCCATTCCTTTAGATGTATGTGAATTGTGTGTATTGTTGTGAAATTGTTAGCTATTACTGCACTCTTGGAGCTAGAAACACAAGCATTTCACTACACCCGCAATAACATCTGCTAAACATGTGTATGTGAGCAACACAATTTGATTTGAGTTCTAGTTTGATGTTACAGATATTGGAGGTGGCCCCCTACTGACAGACAGCCTCCATTGCAGGCTGAACAAAGTCAAACAAGGTCCATGGGACACAATTATAGAAGAGTTTTACATGGCTCGTCATCTCTAGTGGACATTGAGCATCTGACCAAGTTACGCACGATTTGGGTTAACTAAGATTACATGGCTAATCGTCCTATTAAACGGTGCCAATCATTTCCCTTCATTTAGGATTTAGGAGGCTGGCAGATGTTCCTGTAAAGCTGTCGGGTCAGAAACATCAGATAACATGGCATATGAATCCACTGAACCTCTTTTGAAGTATGGAAACTTTGATTTTAGGGTGAAGAATCTCTTTAAGCTCATTACGTTTTCAGAGCCATTATAACTCATTATCGTATAGCCACGGTCGTATATCTCTCTAGTCACCCCCAAAACCAATTCTTTCTTTGGCCGCCTCTCCTTCCAGTTCTCTGCTGCCAATGACTGGAACGAACTACAAAAATCTCTGAAACTGGAAACACTTATCTCCCTCACTAGCTTTAAGCACCAACTGTCAGAGCAGCTCACAGATTACTGCACCTGTACATAGCCCACCTATAATTTAGCCCAAACAACTACCTCTTTCCCAACTGTATTTAATTTTAATAAATTTATTTATTTACTTTGCACATTCTTCCATTGCAAAACTACCATTCCAGTATTTTACTTGCTATATTGTACTTACTTTGCCATCATGGCCTTTTTGCCTTTACCTCCCTTCTCACCTCATTTGCTCACATTGTATATAGACTTGTTTATACTGCATTATTGACTGTATGTTTGTTTTTACTCCATGTGTAACTCTGTGTCGTTTTATCTGTCGAACTGCTTTGCTTTATCTTGGCCCGGTCGCAATTGTAAATGAGAACTTGTTCTCAACTTGCCTACCTGGTTAAATAAAGGTAAAATAAATAAATAAATAAAAAAATTATAACAGTGCCAGTGGTTATTAGAGTTAACTTCTAGCTACTTACTGCCACTCCAGGTATGTTGTTAGCCCATCCGCGCCCACTACCCAAACACTAGGCCTAATCAAAGGCCCGAATATGCTGGAGGCAGGGAACCTGTCCTTGACTGTCCTTTATCTCCAGACTCTGTGCTCCCTAGCTACCCAGACTCTATAGGGACTAGGCTAAGAAGAGAGAGAAATAAATGAACCCAGAGCTCAAAAAACTCATCTAACTTTGCGGCTTATGTTTGGATTACCCCGCACTAAGCACGTCAGTGGCATCGGGCAGAACGAAACCCATGCCAATCAGTCGGTAACAAAAGATGCCAGCATGAGAGAAAAATGTGCGTGTGTGTGTGTGTACAGTGTCGTTTTTCCCCATGGTGAAAGCAGAGACACAACAACACTGTATTAGATAAACATGGTCTTTGCGGAGCTCGTAACCAGAGCCAGATCACTTGAAACCCATCTCAATGGTGTCATTGTCCTGCTGAATGGTTTGATTACCAGGGCAAGTCAGGGTTGTCATTATGGCTGACATAAGCTTTTCTTCCAAATCAAAACAACAATTTGCCTCTTTCTGGTTCCCTCGGGATGTTCACTGTATCTAATTGAGCAAAGGCTTTGGTGTAGTGTAAAACTTCTGTGCGCTTTGCCCCAGTTAGAAATAGTAATTCCCTTGTTCTGCAAGCTATATTTACCTTAATACAGTACAGATGTTGGATCTTAATTTGACCTATATTGGCACACAAAATAATCCAGCAGCAACAGGATTTGAACGTTTAATTGCTTGATCTTTGGTAAGGCTAAAACTGGTCAAAAGTAAGCAACATGAAAAGTGCCATACTGTTAATAGAACTGTGTGTTAGTGTGGGTTTTCAGTGAATTTATGCAAATCACGAAGCTGCAGAAAAATTCTCACCAACAAAAGAGTGATCAAATTAACATCCTACACCTGTAGCACCACAGAGACTCCTCTAAGCTCTGACAATGACAAAAGACCACCAAGTGAAACAAAGTCAGGTGAAAATTACAGTATTAAAACTGAATTAGCTTTAGGTCCAGAGTAACAATAAAATGTTTACTGTTGGGGGTACTTGATGACTGGAGTTGGGAAACACTGGTCTAGTGCACTAGATCCTGAACACTGTTCCTGAACACTAGATCCTGAACACTGCTGACTGTCAACAGAGGATGTGAGAATAGTGCACTGCCCTGCAGACAGTGCTTACAGTACACACTAAACACACACAAGAACACAACTGGGAAATAAGCACCTAGCAACCACCACACCCATAACTCCTCATAATGTATTACTGTACCCATTGTGTCTAGGAGTATATTTCTATTTTATCCATATTTGATCTATTATGCAAACTGTAAGAGTTTCATTTCTCTGCAAACTATGGACGGTTTTAGATTCCTATGACTTATCATCCTTTATCTCCCTCCCTCCCTCCTTCCCTCTTCCTGCTGCATCTCACCTCACCTGCTCTGCGTCATGGCAGGATGATAAATAGAGACAAAACCTGCACCGTGCCTCTCCATATTACTGCCATGCAGTAGGTGAACTCTGCGACACTCCATCCAATGAGAAAGTGACTCGCATCAAGGTTACTAGACACCGCCTTCAGTCACAATGGAGATCACTCACACCTGAGAAATTAACCACTTTCAACAGCTAAAGAACTACTAATCAGAAACAACATGAGTTTCCATATCTGCCACTTTCACTGCAGCACAAGTTGTCTGAAATCTTAGCTTTCTCTCTTACAGGGAAAACAATCCACAGTATAGGAAGATGAGTGTGTATTGGTCCTTACTGCTGACTAGACTTATTCTCAGGACTCTGCGGCCCTATAGAATGTGCCACTATATGCAGAAAGTACACATCACAGGCTGAAACAGTAGACCTCAGCTGCAGAATGCTCAGGCTCTGGAGCTCAATAACAAAAGGTAGAACCCTTTTGGGTTCCATGTAAAAACCCTTTTCACAGAGGGTTCTATATGGAACCCAAAAGGGTTCTTCTATGTGGGCAACCGAAGAACCCTTTTGGAAGCCTTTTATCTAAGAGTGTACTAGTTTTTGTTATTGCTGATGACTCTCAGAGATCCTATTAAATTACTAAACCTTTTATTCATTGTGAATAATTCACCACAGGTTCATGAGAATGGTGTGCTTGAAAGGATGCACATAACTCTGCAATGTTGGGTTGTATTGGAGATTATTTTCCACACACAATCTGTGCCTGTATGTAGTTTTTATGCTAGTGTGGGATGAGAATCCACTCTCACATAGGTACGTGGTTGCAAAGGGCATCAGAGTCTTAACAGTGCGATTTGCCAAGGCAGGATACTCTGAGCACAGCCCAATCCAGAAATCTGGTGGTGGCTTCTGATTCAATTCCATTTTCACAGAACAGCTTGTTGCAATTTCGATGAGGCTCTCTTGTACAGATATCATTAAGTGGACTGGAGGCAGGGCATGAAAGGAATAACCAATCCAGTTGTTTGTGTCATCCGTTTCGCTATATCACATTTGACATTGTCCGTAAGCTTGAGTTCATTTGCACACAAAAAATCATACAATGATGGAAAGACCTGGTGTTGTCCTTGTTAATGCAGACAGAGAAGAGCTCCAACTTCTTAATCATAGCCTCACCCAGATAGGCCAGTCGTGTGAGAAACCCATCATCATGCAAGCAGTCAGACAAGTGAAAATTATGGTCAGTAAAGAAAACTTTAAGCTCGTCAAAATAAAAAAATAAAAAATACTTTGCCCTTTGATAACCAGCACACTTCGGTATGTTGTAAAAGAGTTACATAGTCGCTGCCCATATCATTGCATAGTGCAGAAAATACACCAGGGTTCAGGCGCTTTGCTTTAACAAAGTTAACCATTTTCACTGTAGAGTCCAAAATGTTTTTCAAGCTGTCAGACATTCCCTTGGCAGCAAGAGCCTCTAGGTGGATGCTGCAGTGTACCCAAGTGGCGTCGGAAGCAACTGCTTGCATGCACGTTACCACTCCACTATGTCTCCCTGTCATGGCTTTTGCGCCATCAGTACAGATACCAACATGAGCAGCAGCTACGTTTGGCTACATACAGACTGTTAGTGGAATTCCCGTGAGAGAGTAACAGTTAATGTGATTGGATGTTAATTATTTGACTAGGCTACCTGTATTTGACATTGTGTTGCTATTTTGCTGAACACTAGATGGTTTAATTCGATTTTTGGCAGTGAAGCAAGTCTACTCAGGCGAGAAAAGAACCTCACCTAAAGGTATAGCCCGGTTGGAATTTGTTTATCACATTTTTATTTGGTGTACCCCCAATGGCATTGTGCGTACCCCTGGTGGTGCCCCAGTTAGGGAATATCTACTGTAGACCAACATTTAGTTTTCAACTGTGGAGATTTGTATACATCTTCCTGTCTGTCTCTTTGACATATGCAACATTGTTTCAATATTCAAATTAGATCTCCAGCTGTCCCATAGTAATGATCGTGTCGGGAGTCGGGACGAAGCAGACAGGCAGCGTTTCTCTGCCAGTCATAATCATGAATCAGCTGGCATCATTTTTATGGATATATACAAAGAACTGTCAATTGAAAAAAGGTAAAACATGCAGCTAGTTAGCAATCTTTACAGCTTGAAGTGATTGTGTTAGCTGTGTTGTTGGCTAGCTCCTCTGAACAACAGTTGGCCGTAGTTGACTAGCTAGCAAGCAAGGGATAAGAAGGTTTCCAGCCAGTATGGCAATGGAACATTTAGAATGAACGACAGTGTCATGACGTTGGTCTGGGTTTATGACAGTCATAAATACCTCTTCCCCCCTTTTTTCTCTCTCTACCCTACTGATGTTACATTTGCAAAACCCTTGGTTAACATAGAGATTCTAGGAACATCAGAAGGTGGGGGGAAATGAACTATATTCTGGAAATCCAACCAATTGATCATATGCAGTGGTACTTAATTAATATGATGTCAGTTCAGTTGTCATCTGAGACATTCTCATCAATGATAAGATGACATAAACTCTACAGTGGAAAGTCTACACATCAGAGTTATCGGATTCACATGGAATTGTTGTTCAATTTAAATGTTTGAATATTAAATTATTCGTGATGGGATGAAATGTGATTTTAGCTTCTAAAATGTGAGATTTGGGTGTTCATAAGGTATGGCTCTGCTCAATCAGTGGCCCGCCCCTGTGAAGGGACATGGGTTATAAAACTTTTCAAACACACCCTCCTCTCCCTTCCTATATAAAGCCTTGACGACAATATAACCTCCTGTTTCGAGGATGTGGGGACGACGGTCCGATGTCAGAATAGTTCAGATAATAAATACAGAACGAAGAACATCAGCGTGAGCTTTGGTTGCGAATGGTATGAACTTTTAACTCTTATTCACTACAGAACTGATACCTCCTAGCCGTTGAGTTAGCAACAGCCGCTGCAAACTAGGGTTAGGAAGGAACCTACAGAGTATCCCGTCTACCACACAATGACGTTACTACAACGTATTTAACAGCAGAGACATTCTTCAAAGGACAAAGGACTCGGTTGGGCAACACGGCCTTCCATCTACCGCCAACCTACCGAAACGCAGTTCAGAGTAAATATTTATTGCATTTTCCTTTTCCAAATGGGCGGTAATTTAGAATGCATAAGATACTATATTTACGATAGCACAGCTTCGCCCTTTGTTCCTCAGTCTTCCCGCTCTTTCACTCAAACCCAGCCCTTTTCTTTTGTGTATCCAGCTGTCATATTTGTTCCGCCCGCTAGGGACGTTTTCCTTTATGACGTGATTTGTAATCAAGTTATGATTTAAATATGTGTATGTGTAATTCTGTGTGATTCATTAGGTATTTAGTAAATAAATAATGACACCCAATTTTGTATTGCTGATTCAACTTGTTAGCCAGGGTTCATGCAGATAACCAAGAATTTACAACTTTCAGATGAGACTGAATTAAGATGACGATTAATATTGACTGCTATTGATGTAAAATATTACTAGGTCTTTAGGAGTTTATTCGGAAGATAAATATTCTTTCGTGGTGCCCGATTGATTAGCTCAATCAGGTAATATTAATTACAGAGAAATTATTTTATAGAATAGCATGTCATATCACTTAATCCGGCATAGCCAAAGACACGACAACAGGATTGCGTCTATAGATACAGAAGAAAAAGACTGAACGACTGGGTCGCGTCTCTAGCAACCGAACCAATAGAACGAGCAACCAGCCTGCTTGGGTAGCAACCCTAGATTTGTGTCAGGACTACATCTTGTGGAAGGATGAAATAGTATGAATAAATTCATTAAAATAAAGTTTTTAATGCAAATATGTCAATCATTATTTGAATATGTTGGTAACCAGTTGTATAAAAGTGATAATACCCTCGAAGACGGTGTTTGGAGAATATATTGACTTCGTCTCGGGCCTATATACACCCATGCCAATATATCCTCCAAACACCGGCTTCTCGGGCATTATCACTGAATTCATTTGAAAAATGTATGGAATCATTCTTCTAAAATTGGCTGGCAAACCATGGTCAACCAACATGGCTGACCTTTGGACCATCATAAGAAGGTTCATCTCCATTCTAGTATTCTAATTTGTAATTCTATGATATTTCTTACTGGCTGCCACTTTTTCAGGTGGCTTTGTTAACCCAATATCCACAGAATATGCAATGCAAAGCAGCATTGTCACCTGTGAGAGCAAATGTATTTAATACCTGTTGTCATATATTCTAAGACATTTATCTAACTATTTTTTGCTTATTAGCTTCCTGGGATTGTTTTATTCAAATTTACCTAATTAAAAGAGGTAGGGAAAGTAGAATAGCAAAACTAAATGAGTCAGCTAAAGCTGACGTTACAGGGCAATTAACTAAGGTCAACACTAATGTGAGTAGTATGCAGTATTATAGTGCATCTGTCAGAGGGACACCAGCAGAAAACCTTGATTCATGTCAATTCACAAAAATAAGTATTTAATCTACTTTTCTATCGATTTAACTCATTAGTAATTACAAGTTATGTGACAGGAAGGTCAGACTGAGGTCAACATAAGGTTCCTCTGCCCTCAACGGCTGGACAGGGCCTATTGTAAATTATGCATGTGTGCAGTTACTGTATGTCTCATCATCACACAAACTAATCTGACAGGCGACCTCATGAGTCTAGTTTATAACGCAGTTTCGTGAGAGCTTTAAGCTTCAGACAACACAGCTAATCCAGGAACTTCCATATATGGGCATTGTCTCGGGTATTGAAATTCAGCCTTAGAGCAGGAACTCCATATATGGGTACAGACTTTCATATTGGAAGTTGCCCGGAGGAGGAACTCCATGTATGGGCCCAGACACCCAAATTGGAATGCGGCCTATTAGCAAAGAACAAATATGGACATAGAGCCGTGACCATGCCAATTGCTCACCTGCATTCAGCCCCTTACAAACACCCTGCCGGGAGGCCACCTGCCAGCCTCAGTCCACGACCAGGGTCTGGCCTCCCCATCAACTCACCCCCTAGGCTTCCTACACAATGGTGGTTCAGCTCAACCCTGGTCCATGACCAGTGGCTGGCCCCATCAGCAGAGGGGCTAGCACAACCTTGGCTTACGGCCGGGGATTGGCCCTGCCAGCAGGGGGCAGCTCAACAGTAACAGGGCTTGGGGATTTGCTGTACTGTGGTTTGCTCCATTCACATCACCGACTGATATGCTGTCACACAATAGTGATGGGGCACTCGTAAAGATTTCTACTTTCTATGCCGAGGCCAAGGACAAAGCTTCAACGCTTCAACACTAAAGAAGGGCACAGATAGTATAACTAAGGCACAGAAGTTTTTTTTTTAGCAGGCAAAATGTCCTTATGAAGAGCACTCAGACTCTATTAAGCACCACTTAAAGGGTAATTCCACCACTTTTCAACCTCATATTTATTATCTCCAGCACAATACCAGTGTATGCATTTTGAAAACCGACCATTTCTTTTCGTTTTGTAAAAATATATAAAGTTCAAAAGTTCTACCCGATGACATCATCAAAAGTAAAAACATTTTAAACAGTGATTTTAAAACACAATTAAATGTGCGGTTGTGTGGGGAGCAAGAAAATACTTCCCCTCTGGCTAGAAACCTTTGAAAATCACAGGTTTTGAAAATCACAGTTTTTCCTTCATTTGAATCCAACCCTGTGATGTCACAGAGAAGCATTTTTTAAAGGATCTTTTTTAACCACAGGTTAAACATGACATTTTCACATTCAGTATGTAGACACTGGTATGGTGCTGGAGATAATGATTATGAGGTTGAAAAGTGGCGGAATTGCCCTTTAAAAAAGAGAAGGTAATTTTGGAAGGTTATTCAAACTGAGTGGATTAGGATTTCACACGAGAGTCAACTAGTGTCAGCCACGATATGAAACGCCCATCAGGCGAGCTCTAGCACAATGACACTGATGCCAGCACAGCAAAATGTAGAGGAAGATCAAATAGGGGTTTATTTACAGTATACAGACTGTATGGCTCCCTGTAAACACAAAGCTATATTAAGAGTTTATAGGCTCCTTATATGTTGCTATGCCAAACAGGTTTTACAGTACAGAGTACAGAGTACAGTTTGTACTCATTTTGGGCTCTGGGTAGCAGAGTTCAATGTGATACTTTACCCTGTCTTTCCCATCAGAGGTACCCGGAAAAAAAGATGCTCTCTGAGGTATTGTGGGGACAAAAAGAGAGCTTTCTCATACAGCTCCCCTGAACACGGAATGAGACAGCAATTCGAAAGAGTCCTAGTAAGGAGAGTCATTTGCAGTCAGTGTACGTACATTGGTGGCATTTCCGTTGCGTCTGTACAAAGACACGGAGTGGGATGAAGGAGGGATGAAGAGCTTTTGGTGTGCCGAAATTGAAAATCTTCTGAAACCTTGTCACAATTGTGCCCAGCAGCGACCTCAAATAGACGCCTGGCTATTACTGATGTGACTCCTGAGTTTGACATCATCAAAACAGGGGTAGCAGGTTGCTAGGCAACAGAGGGGACAGCTGCAAAATCTACAGTAAGCAGATGTTCTTGGATGTAATGACAGCACTGTTGTTTTATGAGGGAAAAGAGATTTAAAATGTATGATTTTGACAGGTCTTTCAGAGAACTGAAGTTACTGCAGTGTCACCTACAGTGTCCTTGTTCTAGCTGTGCTATGTCAGCATCTCTGGATGTTGCAAGGCTCCCATTGGGAAGCCTCTCTCCCTCCGTCACACACACACACACACACACACACAGGGCTTCATGGCCTATACCAAAGTCACTTTAGAGGGCATGCCGGCAATCCATACCCCGGCTGGGATCCAATATGTTGCTGTGATACCTCAGCAACCTGAGAAGAGGAGCTGCAGAATGATAGAGAATGGAGAGAGGGGGGGTTAGAGACAGTGGATGGGGTTAGAGACAGTGGATGGGGTTAGAGACAGTGGATGGGGTTAGAGACAGTGGAGGGGGTTAGAGACAGTGGATGGGGTTAGAGGGAGTGGATGGGGTTAGAGGGAGTGGATGGGGTTAGAGGGAGTGGATGGGGTTAGAGGGAGTGGATGGGGTTAGAGGGAGTGGAGGGGGAGGGACTGGGCCACGTGCTGAGCTGAGGAAGGTAGAATCACTGTGATATCATAACATTGTGAACAGGTTTGCAGGACACACAGGAACACACACACACAGACACACAAGGATAGCGGCACTCTGCAGGTTCTATTTTAAGAGCCCATTCTCACTCCTCCATTAATCACACAGTGTAGCGTGAAACACTCCCTCCAACAGGGCCAGACACATCATAGATCACGGAGGCGCTGTGTGTGTGTGTGTGTGTGTGTGTGTATGAGAGCGAGAGATTTCATTGTGCATAGCTTCTAATAAGCACAGGGAGGCGACAAAGTTATAGCTAGACTATTGTAGTACGTGGGGGACTTTTATTTTGAAGGCTGAAGGAATACATTGACCCGGAAGTGATTCGTGTAGCTACAGCTCTACAACGCGAATACATTTTAAACAGAAATTTAACCACAACAGGTAGCTATAGACGGATACATTGGAATTATGCCATTAGGTTAGTACAGTGGTTCCCAACCAACCAGGGGTAGGTACTAGGGAGCCCTGGCTTACCTACAGGGGATACTTGAGAAGACTCATGAGACCATAGGCTTTTACTGGTAAAATGCGCATGAGGGGGTACAGTACTCTGGGCAGAGCAACATAACATTTTGTTCGTGGTACAATAACCGAAAAGAATTGGGGACCACTGGCTTTGTAAACTAGCTAGCTAACGTTAGTTACACGTTGATGTATCATTATCAGCTACAATCTAGCGGTCCTTGACAGTTAATGAATGAATGAATGAATGCATGCTACCTAGCTAGCGTTAGTTAAAACGATACAAAAAAGTTACATTATATTGATCCCAATTTAATCATCACACTCGTTGTGATACTGAATTTTGCCGCTTAGCGGATTTGCTTAAATATCTGTTATTATTTTAACTTTTTCGTAGGTTCACATCCCCGGCTGCAATGGCGCACATAACAATCAACCAGTATCTCCAACAGGTAGCCATTTTTCTATTTTATCTTACCGGTTATCAAGTGAACCCATATAGCTAGCAGTCTTCTTCCTTAGCACAAACTTTCATTTAGCTATTCTTTGTGTTCACAATGTTCACCACTAGTCACGCATGCTCAGTTCACACCATGTTGCTTACCTGTTCCCAGGTGTATGAGGCCATTGATAATCATGAGGGGAGTTTTTGTGCAGAACTGCTGTCATTCAAACACCCACATGTGGCTAACCCACGTCTCCAGGTGAGGCTATTCAGGCTGCCTGAACCTTCCATGCCTTCAAGTCCTGCTGACCTGTTGTTACACTTGTATCTCTTCAGATAACACCCTCTATGTTTTGCTCTAGAAACATGACTGTATGTATGCCTGCAGCTCGCCAGTCCAGAGGAGAAGTGCCAACAGGTGCTGGAAGTCCCGTACGATGAGATGGTTGCAGCACACTTGAGGTGCACCTATGCAGTGTCCAACCACGACTTTGTTGAGGCGTACAAATGTCAGACGTTGGTGGTCCAATATCCTTTTGGCATTTCTGGAGATTACTTTGGATACATATTCTCATCACTCCCCATCCCTGCCTGACAAATATATACATACACACAAGATATATGCGAAAGCACATATTGTGCTATAGACTGGTCCATTTCCAAACTGTTCTGTCATGGTTTCTCTGCGGTTCGTCCTTGACTTTCTACGTCATTCTTGAGGGCCTTCCAATCTCACAAAGAGGAGAACTGGTAAGGATAAGCATGTAAAATTACATTTTTGATCAATTTGGCATTAGTGTTTTTCTATTCTACATATACACGCCTGTAGGATGACTGCTCTATGTGCTGTTTAGGGCCTTGCCAGTGATGTTCGCTGTTACGCTGGACCTGCGGATATTTGCCAACAATGTAAGTGAACATAAACCCTTGTGTGATCCAGTGATGGAAAAGTCATGTCCTAAAGGAGGGGTTTGATGATTGTAGTATTATTGTCCAATAGGAGAGGTTTGATGATTGTAGTATTATTGTCCTAAAGGAGGGGTTTGATGATTGTAGTATTATTGTCCTATAGGAGGGGTTTGATGATTGTAGTATTATTGTCCTATAGGAGGGGTTTGATGATTGTAGTATTATTGTCCAATAGGAGGGGTTTGATGATTGTAGTATTATTGTCCAATAGGAGGGGTTTGATGATTGTAGTATTATTGTCCAATAGGAGAGGTGTGATCATTGTAGTATTATTGACCTATAGGAGGGGTTTGATGATTGTAGTAGTATTGTCCTATAGGAGGGGCTTGATCATTATAGTATTATTGACCTATAGGAGAGGTTTGATGATTGTTGTAGTATTGTCCTATAGGAGGGGTTTGATGATTGTTGTAGTATTGTCCTATAGGAGGGGTTTGATGATTGTAGTAGTATTGTCCTATAGGAGGGGTTTGATGATTGTTGTAGTATTGTCCTATAGGAGGGGTTTGATGATTGTTGTAGTATTGTCCTATAGGAGGGGTTTGATGATTGTTGTAGTATTGTCCTATAGGAGGGGTTTGATGATTGTAGAATGATTTTCCAGGCAGAGCAGCAGCTCCTGAGGAAGGGAAAAGGCAAACTGGGAGACATGCTGGAGAAAGCTGCTGAGCAACTGATGGGCTGTTTCAGAGTGTGTGCCAGCGACAAGTGAGTCTCACAGGACATGGACACTATTGACAGCATATTACACTATACATCTAACAGTAGACAGCATATTGAACTATATATCTAACAGCATATTAAACTATATATCTAACAGCATATTGAACTATATATCTAACAGCATATTGAACTATATATCTAACAGCATATTAAACTATATATCTAACAGCATATTAAACTATATATCTAACAGCAGGCAGCATATTGAACTATATATCTAACAGCAGGCAGCATATTGAACTATATATCTAACAGCATATTAAACTATATATCTAACAGCATATTAAACTATATATCTAACAGCATATTGAACTATATATCTAACAGCATATTGAACTATATATCTAACAGCATATTAAACTATATATCTAACAGCATATTAAACTATATATCTAACAGCATATTAAACTATATATCTAACAGCAGACAGCATATTAAACTATATATCTAACAGCATATTGAACTATATATCTAACAGCAGACAGCATATTAAACTATATATCTAACAGCAGACAGCATATTAAACTATATATCTAACAGCATATTGAACTATATATCTAACAGCAGACAGCATATTGAACTATATATCTAACAGCATATTGAACTATATATCTAACAGCATATTGAACTATATATCTAACAGCAGACAGCATATTGAACTATATATCTAACAGCATATTAAACTATATATCTAACAGCATATTGAACTATATATCTAACAGCATATTGAACTATATATCTAACAGCAGACAGCATATTGAACTATATATCTAACAGCATATTGAACTATATATCTAACAGCATATTGAACTATATATCTAACAGCATATTGAACTATATATCTAACAGCAGACAGCATATTAAACTATATATCTAACAGCATATTGAACTATATATCTAACAGCAGACAGCATATTGAACTATATATCTAACAGCAGACAGCATATTAAACTATATATCTAACAGCAGACAGCATATTAAACTATATATCTTAGAGCATATGAAACTATATATCTAACAGCAGACAGCATATTGAACTATATATCTAACAGTAGACAGCATATTGAACTATATATCTAACAGCATATTAAACTATATATCTTAGAGCATATGAAACTATATATCTAACAGCATATTGAACTATATATCTAACAGCATATTGAACTATATATCTAACAGCATATTGAACTATATATCTAACAGCATATTGAACTATATATCTAACAGCATATTGAACTATATATCTAACAGCATATTGAACTATATATCTAACAGCATATTGAACTATATATCTAACAGCATATTGAACTATATATCTAACAGCATATTGAACTATATATCTAACAGCATATTGAACTATATATCTAACAGCATATTGAACTATATATCTAACAGCATATTGAACTATATATCTAACAGCATATTGAACTATATATCTAACAGCATATTAAACTATATATCTAACAGTAGACAGCATATTGAACTATATATCTAACAGCATATTAAACTATATATCTAACAGTAGACAGCATATTGAACTATATATCTAACAGCATATTGAACTATATATCTAACAGCATATTGAACTATATATCTAACAGCATATTGAACTATATATCTAACAGCATATTGAACTATATATCTAACAGCATATTGAACTATATATCTAACAGCATATTGAACTATATATCTAACAGCATATTGAACTATATATCTAACAGCATATTAAACTATATATCTAACAGTAGACAGCATATTGAACTATATATCTAACAGCATATTGAACTATATATCTAACAGTAGACAGCATATTGAACTATATATCTAACAGCATATTGAACTATATATCTAACAGTAGACAGCATATTGAACTATATATCTAACAGCATATTAAACTATATATCTAACAGTAGACAGCATATTGAACTATATATCTAACAGCATATTGAACTATATATCTAACAGCATATTGAACTATATATCTAACAGCATATTAAACTATATATCTAACAGCATATTGAACTATATATCTAACAGTAGACAGCATATTAAACTATATATCTAACAGCATATTAAACTATATATCTAACAGCATATTGAACTATATATCTAACAGTAGACAGCATATTAAACTATATATCTAACAGCATATTGAACTATATATCTAACAGCATATTAAACTATATATCTAACAGCATATTAAACTATATATCTAACAGCATATTAAACTATATATCTTACAGCATATTGAACTATATATCTTACAGCATATTGAACTATATATCTTACAGCATATTGAACTATATATCTAACAGCATATTGAACTATATTTCTAACAGCATATTGAACTATATATCTAACAGTAGACAGCATATTAAACTATATATCTTACAGCATATTGAACTATATATCTTACAGCATATTGAACTATATATCTAACAGCATATTAAACTATATATCTAACAGCATATTGAACTATATATCTTACAGCATATTGAACTATATATCTAACAGCATATTGAACTATATTTCTAACAGCATATTGAACTATATATCTAACAGTAGACAGCATATTAAACTATATTTATAACAGCATATTAAACTATATCTTACAGCATATTAAACTATATATCTTGCAGCATTGGACACTATTGACAGCATATTGAACTATATATTGAATTGAATTTATTTTGGGTAACAGACAAATACAACAAAATGTACGATGTGGACCCAGAGGACATCACTTGAAAGTATTCATTAAAACGCTTGTTTCCAAAGTGGTCCTCGATGGTAAAAACAATAACGCATATTATGATTAAAAGGAAACAAAATGACAAACAACCATAAATACATTCATTTATAATGACATCCTTAAAAGTGGCACTATTCATTGCACTTTTCCTTAACCTTAAAAATCAACCATATTATTAAAAAATCTATTAATTGCACATCACACGATCCTTCAAATAATACACCTGCCCAGCAGTAGGGGGCACAAGGGGCAGTGGGGTGGTTTCTCTTCCTTAGACAACATTGTTCAAATTAAACCTTTGTCTGCTTTTTAAAGCTATTTTTACTTTTTCTTTGCTTGGTCTCCAAGGGGAGGCTATTCCGTTGACAAAATGCCTGTATAGAAAAACATGCTCCTAGCAGTACTGTTTACTCATGGGATTTTACAAGACATAACACTAGCTCTGGTATTGTAACTGTGTTGGGTATAGACCATATCAATGTGGTTTTTCTTATAACCTGGGGCGTGATTATTTAAGATGTCAAACATATGATTACGTTTAAGTTGGTCCACTCTGGACTCCAAAGGCAACAAGCCCACCGCCCGGGACTCCTGTACCACAAGGGCGGTCCTAGGGTGGACATTCAGCATATACCCGATAACATTATCTTGCATGACCTGCATTCTCTCTTTCAGCTTTTTTGATAGCCCACTATACCAAGCAGAGCAGGCATAATCAAAATGACACTGAATCAAGGTTGAGACACGATATAAAAATGTAAATTTGTGTGCCAAAGTATTTTAGCAGCAATCAGGTCTCCAGAAAGGGATTGATCTAGGGACACACTAAGATAAGATACTTGTTTTAGATTCAATCTCCTTGCCTGCACAGTTTACCTTTATCTTGTCAGCCCTAAGAAATCTACATTTTGTTCCAAACAAAATCGATTCAGTTTTTCCCAAATGTAGTGACGATTTGTTGTCAGTCAACCAATCTCTAACTAAATGCAATTCCTTACTCAGAGTCTCTATGTAAACTGTATCCTTCCCTGATACCAGTATGGCTGAATCATCAACATACAGTAAAGTGCAAACTCCTGCTTTATCTGGCATATCATTAACGTATATAAGAAATAAGAGGGACACTGAATCAAGGTTGATATATATCTAACAGCATATTGAACTATATATCTAACAGTAGACAGCATATTGAACTATATATCTAACAGCAGACAGCATATTAAACTATATATCTAACAGTAGACAGCATACTGAACTATATATCTAACAGTAGACAGCATATTAAACTATATATCTAACAGCATATTAAACTATATATCTAACAGCATATTAAACTATATATCTAACAGTAGACAGCATATTGAACTATATATCTAACAGCAGACAGCATATTGAACTATATATCTAACAGCAGACAGCATATTAAACTATATATCTAACAGTAGACAGCATACTGAACTATATATCTAACAGTAGACAGCATATTAAACTATATATCTAACAGTAGACAGCATACTGAACTATATATCTAACAGCATATTGAACTATATATCTAACAGCATATTGAACTATATATCTAACAGCATATTAAACTATATATCTAACAGCATATTGAACTATATATCTAACAGCATATTAAACTATATATCTAACAGCATATTGAACTATATATCTAACAGCATATTGAACTATATATCTAACAGCATATTGAACTATATATCTAACAGCAGACAGCATATTGAACTATATATCTAACAGTAGACAGCATATTGAACTATATATCTAACAGCATATTGAACTATATATCTAACAGCATATTAAACTATATATCTAACAGTAGACAGCATATTAAACTATATATCTAACAGCATATTGAACTATATATCTAACAGCATATTAAACTATATATCTAACAGCATATTAAACTATATATCTAACAGCAGACAGCATATTAAACTATATATCTAACAGTAGACAGCATATTAAACTATATATCTTAGAGCATATTAAACTATATATCTAACAGCAGACAGCATATTAAACTATATATCTTAGAGCATATTGAACTATATATCTAACAGCATATTGAACTATATATCTAACAGCATATTAAACTATATATCTTACAGCATATTAAACTATATATCTTACAGCATATTAAACTATATATCTTGCAGCATATTGAACTATATATCTTACAGCATTGAACACTATTGACAGCATATTGAACTATATATCTAACAGCATATTGAACTATATATCTTGCAGCATATTGAACTATATATCTTACAGCATTGAACACTATTGACAGCATATTGAACTATATATCTAACAGCATATTGAACTATATATCTTGCAGCATATTGAACTATATATCTTACAGCATTGAACACTATTGACAGCATATTGAACTATATATCTAACAGCATATTGAACTATATATCTTGCAGCATATTGAACTATATATCTTACAGCATTGAACACTATTGACAGCATATTGAACTATATATCTAACAGCATATTGAACTATATATCTTGCAGCATATTGAACTATATATCTTACAGCATTGAACACTATTGACAGCATATTGAACTATATATCTAACAGCATATTGAACTATATATCTTGCAGCATATTGAACTATATATCTTACAGCATTGAACACTATTGACAGCATATTGAACTATATATCTAACAGCATATTGAACTATATATCTTGCAGCATATTGAACTATATATCTAACAGCATATTGAACTATATATCTAACAGCATATTGAACTATATATCTAACAGCATATTGAACTATATATCTAACAGCATATTAAACTATATATCTAACAGCAGACAGCATATTAAACTATATATCTAACAGCAGACAGCATATTAAACTATATATCTAACAGCAGACAGCATATTAAACTATATATCTAACAGCAGACAGCATATTGAACTATATATCTAACAGCAGACAGCATATTGAACTATATATCTAACAGCAGACAGCATATTGAACTATATATCTAACAGCATATTAAACTATATATCTAACAGTAGACAGCATATTAAACTATATATCTAACAGCATATTGAACTATATATCTAACAGCATATTGAACTATATATCTAACAGTAGACAGCATATTGAACTATATATCTAACAGCATATTAAACTATATATCTAACAGCATATTGAACTATATATCTAACAGCATATTGAACTATATATCTAACAGCATATTAAACTATATATCTAACAGCATATTGAACTATATATCTAACAGCATATTGAACTATATATCTTGCAGCATATTGAACTATATATCTAACAGCATATTGAACTATATATCTAACAGCATATTGAACTATATATCTTGCAGCATATTGAACTATATATCTAACAGCATATTAAACTATATATCTAACAGTAGACAGCATATTGAACTATATATCTAACAGTAGACAGCATATTGAACTATATATCTAACAGCATATTAAACTATATATCTAACAGTAGACAGCATATTAAACTATATATCTAACAGCATATTAAACTATATATCTAACAGCATATTGAACTATATATCTAACAGCATATTGAACTATATATCTAACAGTAGACAGCATATTAAACTATATATCTAACAGTAGACAGCATATTAAACTATATATCTAACAGCATATTGAACTATATATCTAACAGCATATTGAACTATATATCTAACAGTAGACAGCATATTGAACTATATATCTTGCAGCATATTAAACTATATATCTAACAGCATATTAAACTATATATCTAACAGCATATTAAACTATATATCTTGCAGCATATTAAACTATATATCTTAGAGCATATTAAACTATATATCTAACAGTAGACAGCATATTGAACTATATATCTAACAGCATATTAAACTATATATCTAACAGCATATTAAACTATATATCTTAGAGCATATTAAACTATATATCTAACAGTAGACAGCATATTAAACTATATATCTAACAGCAGACAGCATATTAAACTATATATCTTAGAGCATATTAAACTATATATCTAACAGCAGACAGCATATTAAACTATATATCTTAGAGCATATTGAACTATATATCTAACAGCATATTAAACTATATATCTAACAGCAGACAGCATATTGAACTATATATCTAACAGTAGACAGCATATTGAACTATATATCTAACAGCAGACAGCATATTGAACTATATATCTAACAGCATATTAAACTATATATCTAACAGCATATTGAACTATATATCTAACAGCATATTGAACTATATATCTAACAGCATATTGAACTATATATCTAACAGTAGACAGCATATTAAACTATATATCTAACAGCATATTGAACTATATATCTAACAGCAGACAGCATATTGAACTATATATCTAACAGCATATTAAACTATATATCTAACAGCATATTAAACTATATATCTAACAGCATATTAAACTATATATCTAACAGCATATTAAACTATATATCTAACAGCATATTGAACTATATATCTAACAGCATATTGAACTATATATCTAACAGTAGACAGCATATTAAACTATATATCTAACAGCATATTGAACTATATATCTAACAGTAGACAGCATATTAAACTATATATCTTAGAGCATATTAAACTATATATCTAACAGCAGACAGCATATTAAACTATATATCTTAGAGCATATTGAACTATATATCTAACAGCATATTAAACTATATATCTAACAGCAGACAGCATATTGAACTATATATCTAACAGTAGACAGCATATTGAACTATATATCTAACAGCAGACAGCATATTGAACTATATATCTAACAGCATATTAAACTATATATCTTAGAGCATATTAAACTATATATCTAACAGCATATTAAACTATATATCTAACAGTAGACAGCATATTAAACTATATATCTAACAGCATATTGAACTATATATCTTGCAGCATATTGAACTATATATCTAACAGCATATTAAACTATATATCTAACAGCATATTGAACTATATATCTAACAGCATATTAAACTATATATCTAACAGCATATTGAACTATATATCTAACAGTAGACAGCATATTAAACTATATATCTAACAGCATATTGAACTATATATCTAACAGTAGACAGCATATTAAACTATATATCTAACAGCAGACAGCATATTGAACTATATATCTAACAGCATATTAAACTATATATCTAACAGCATATTAAACTATATATCTAACAGCATATTAAACTATATATCTAACAGCATATTAAACTATATATCTAACAGCAGACAGCATATTGAACTATATATCTAACAGTAGACAGCATATTGAACTATATATCTAACAGCAGACAGCATATTGAACTATATATCTAACAGCATATTAAACTATATATCTTAGAGCATATTAAACTATATATCTAACAGCATATTAAACTATATATCTAACAGCATATTAAACTATATATCTAACAGCAGACAGCATATTGAACTATATATCTAACAGCATATTGAACTATATATCTAACAGCATATTAAACTATATATCTAACAGCATATTAAACTATATATCTAACAGCATATTGAACTATATATCTAACAGTAGACAGCATATTGAACTATATATCTAACAGTAGACAGCATATTGAACTATATATCTAACAGCAGACAGCATATTGAACTATATATCTAACAGCATATTAAACTATATATCTTAGAGCATATTAAACTATATATCTAACAGCATATTAAACTATATATCTAACAGCATATTAAACTATATATCTAACAGCATATTAAACTATATATCTAACAGCAGACAGCATATTGAACTATATATCTAACAGCAGACAGCATATTGAACTATATATCTAACAGCAGACAGCATATTGAACTATATATCTAACAGCATATTAAACTATATATCTAACAGTAGACAGCATATTAAACTATATATCTAACAGCATATTGAACTATATATCTAACAGCATATTGAACTATATATCTAACAGCATATTGAACTATATATCTAACAGCATATTGAACTATATATCTAACAGTAGACAGCATATTGAACTATATATCTAACAGCATATTAAACTATATATCTAACAGCATATTGAACTATATATCTAACAGCATATTGAACTATATATCTAACAGCATATTAAACTATATATCTTGCAGCATATTAAACTATATATATCTTACAACCTTTACTGTAGCAACCATATCCCCTTGCTCATTATGTCTTGACTGTTATCGTATACAGTCGGGCTGGGATTGACGACTCCAAGAAGTGGGGAATGTTGTTTCTCATCAATCAGCTCTTCAAGATCTACTTCAAGGTAAGGCAGTAGTGTGATTGGGTGAAGTTTTGTTTACATGAATAGGCCCTACTTTGTGTGTGTGTCTAAACGGTTGTGTGTGTGTCCAGATCAACAAGCTACACCTGTGTAAGCCACTGATCCGGGCCATCGACAGCTCCAACCTGAAGGATGATTACAGTATGGCCCAGAGAGTCACCTACAAATACTACGTAGGCCGCAAGGCCATGTTCGACAGCGACTACAAACCAGCCGAGGAGTACCTGTCCTTCTCCTTCCAGCACTGCCACCGCTCCAGCCAGAGGAACAAACGCATGATCCTCATCTACCTACTGCCTGTCAAGATGTTGCTGGTGAGACAGAGTGCCTCACTGAGCGAGCTCAAACATACACTCATCTAGCCACACACGTCTCAATTCAAATCAAATTTAAAAAGCTTGACTGTCAATCAGAGACTAAGACTGGTGTTGCTCATGTTGATTCAGGGTCACATGCCTAATCACCAGCTGCTCAGGAAGTACGACCTCATGCAGTTTGCCGACGTCACGAAAGCTGTGAGGTGAGTGTCACCACCCGCCCGCTCCTTGCCATCTCTCTTTCTCCTCTCTCTCCCCCTACTCCCTCCTTCCCCCTCTTTTTCTGATTTCTGTCTCTCTGTCTCTGTAACAGTGAGGGCAACCTGCTGCTGTTGAACGAGGCCTTGGCCAAGCACGAGACCTTCTTCATCCGCTGTGGCATCTTCCTCATCCTCGAGAAGCTCAAGATCATCACCTACCGGAACCTCTTCAAGAAAGTGTGAGTCTACTCACCAAGTCCAATGGTACTGTGCTGGCCTGGTTACACTTTTAACCCTACTGAGCCAAGTCCAGCTGGACTGTGCTGGCCTGGTTACACTTTTAACACTACTGAGCCAAGTCCAGCTGGACTAGGCTGGCCTGGTTACACTTTTCACACTACTGAGCCAAATCCAGCTGGAATGGGCTGGTCTGGTTACACATCCATCATAGTTGCTGGAACCGCACTGAAAGGACAATGTGAAAATAAATTATCTGAGGCAGCACAGTACGATTCAGGTCAGCCCTATAGTGTGAATTGGCATAGTGTGTGTGTGTGTGTGAACCTATGACCGATATTGACTTTCTGTTAACATGCTTGTGGTATGTGGGTTAGGTACCAGCTGCTGAAGACTCACCAGTTGCCCCTAGATGCCTTCCTGGTAGCTCTGAAAATGATGCAGGTGGAAGAGGTGGACATTGACGAGGTGCAGTGTATCCTGGCCAACCTAATCTGTGAGGTGAGATCCCACCACACACACCTTTTCCTCTGACCATGTGCTTCCACTGATATTTCAGACAGTCTTAAAACATGAAGCAGCAGATGAACTCTCTTCCTCTCTTCTAGGGTCACATCAAGGGCTACATCTCTCACCAGCACCAGAAACTGGTCGTCAGCAAGGCCAATCCATTCCCCCTGCTGTCATCATCTTCCTAATCTACGTATCCCAGAATCCCCTTCACCCAGGAACTGTTCCCAGAAATATATTTCCTTATTATTTAGGTTGCATTTTATTTTGTCATATTTTTACATTTTGAATAAAAGTTTTGTTGTTTTACTCCTTGTACCACATTTGTGTTTATTAAGGAAGTGTGGAAGAGGACTGATTTATATAATTATAGTACATGTTAAAATATAACCACTCGCTTTCATTTACATTGTTAACCTTGGAGAAAAACAACTTAAATCATGAACGCAACCTTGTTGGCTGTAAGTCCAGTGTAGGTAGGGATCAGGCTAACCCTTAGTTGGGGTTACACATAAGGTTCAGGTGGGTCATGGGTCATTTGTGGTGTCATCCTCATCTCTGTCATCTCCAGGCGCTGCTGGATCCATTGCAAGTAGCGAGACAACTTGGTGAACAACAGGGTTTGTCCACAGCCATGTGACGTGGGTGGCGAAAGGTGCAAGCCTGTTAGGAACGCTGTACCCCTCTCCACAGTCACAACGGGGGTCCCGGACAAAAGGCTGCAGTTCCTCATTAGTCCTGGTTTGAGGTCTGTCTCATTAAACCTAGTCAACTTAGTCCCACAGAAGCCCATCTGGCTCCCCATACAGAAGATCTTGTTGGTGAGGGGCTGGGAGACGTTCACCTGGTTCCGACAGCCCTCCGCATGCAGGTAGGAGAGAACAGGGGGGCCGTGGGATTGCCCCCGGAACTTATCCGGACCCCTGGCCACCCCCTCCCTTCCTGGACTCATCAACACGTTCTCACTGAAATCCTTAGTGGGCAGGCACAGGTGGGAGACAGAGGTGCCGAAGGGAAGGGGCTCATTCAGTCTCACCAAGGCCAGGTCGTCCTCCAGACTGCCTCTCTCGTGGCGGTTGTGAATGTACAGTTGGGTCGATAGAGGGATCCTCACACTATTATTTGAGGCACCTTAGAGGATGAAGGGAAACTTAGATTTCAGAAAGATTTGAATCTGCCTGAGCTGGAGGTCTATACACTAACAAATCAAACGTCAGTGTTTTTATCGCTGTGGGACTCACCTGTCTGCATGCTGTGGACTTTCTTTCCCATGTACAGGCAGCTAGCTGAGGTCAGGACTGCCTGAGGCCCCAGGATCACCCCGCTACACAGCTCTGCACCAGCCTCATCCACAAACACCACCTGCCAAGCACAAAGCCACAGGTTAAAGGGGAAGTTCAGTATTTCACAACTTATTGTTCCTCACCTTGAAAGTAGTCTATAGGCTAGGAGAAACAGACTCCCCCTCACCTTGCTCTACGTTGTGTTGGTAGGGGAGGAACTTACTTGCCATGGACAGCGGTTGTGTGGACAGACGTGATGGGCTATGTTGATTTGGTTTGTATGCTGGAGTCTTCCACAGGGGTGCTTAACTAAGGAAACAGAGACGTCTCTATTTAAAGTGTGTGAGAGAGAGAGTGTTACAGATGTCTAATTAAAAATAATAGGTAGATGTTAACCTGCAGGTATGCAGCTCCTCTTATCACTGTGAATCTTGTACCCTGTGGTGCAGGAGCACTGGTATGCTCCAAAGTTGGGACTGCAGAAGTGGTCACAGGAGAAGGGCCCCTTGGTGGGGCACTGAGAGCTATCTGTCACGACACACAAACATATCTCTTAGACTACTCGCATAACTATGAACTCACACACACATTCACACACACTCATAAAGAGTTCTAATGTAGGTGTTCTTTTGACCTATTTCACAGTTCTTCCCGTGGTACAGCTCTGTGCAGCTACAGGTGAAACCTCCAATGCCGTCCTTGCAGCTGCCGCCATGGAGACAGGGATTGGGTTTGCACTGGTCCCCATCTGAGGAGGAAGAAGAAGGGAGGGGATTCAATATCTGGAGTCGGGAGAAAACCCAACACCCCTCTGCCGCGATTCAAAAGAATGAGACATACCTACGTAGACATTCCAGAAAGTGTCCTATTGAGGTATGAGAGAGAGAGAGACAATGGACACAGGGTTTAAATCAGAAAACTACTGCATTAGTTATGGATAAGGGGATTGCCTATGTTGTCAGATCAGTGCAGTTGAAGGAAAGGAGTCAAGGAAAGGAATTCATTTTAGACTATTGAGATGCACCCTGTAGGCCTAAACTGCTCACAGTTTTGGGTGTGTCTTCAAAGTACTCCCTGGCCTCCTCGTAGTTGCAGGTCTCCTCATAACACTCTCTCTCCAGGTTCCCCTGAAGCATCTCCTCCAAGAAGAACGCATTCGCTCTCCTCGACCGTAGGAAGACCGTACTGGCATGCGCAGGGGGTCTGAACACTGAGGGTCAGGGAGGAAGAGCAGGAGAGGAGGAGGAGGGAAAGGAGAAGGGATAGGAGGGGAAGTGGATGAAGAGGGGGAGGAGGGGCAGGTTGATGAAGAGGATGGGAAGGAGGAGGAGGTGGACGAAGAGGAGGAGAGGAAGGGAAGGAGGAGGGGGAGGTGGATGAACGGGAGGAGAGGAGGAAGGGGAGGAGGAGGGAGAAGACATAGGGAACAACAACAACTGAAAAGTGAGACAAACCAGAAGTGACTCAGTATTCATTTTTCTCCTTCCAGGTTGAGGATAATATGTTAAATGGTGGAAAGTTAAACATGAAGAGTTTTCACTTTAAGTGGTCCCATCATTGAGTTTCATGCCATTTAATTACATACGGAACAGTTTGTTTAATGTATACCTGTGGAGGCTGCTAAGGGGACAAAACATGGTTTTCATACCGTTCCATTTACTCCATTCCATCTATTAAACTCCATTCCAGACATTATTATGAGCCGTTCTCTCCTCAGCAGCCTCCACTACTGTATACACAACACTATGCTGGTCATATGTAGACTGGAAAACTATGCTAGCAAAGTCATTGTCAGCCTGAAGGTATGATTAACAAAATGTCTACTTGGTCCTGTAGCTTTCACAGTGCAGTGGCTTACCTCTCCCATAGCTGCAGACCAGGAGGACACTGCTCAGAAGAGAGAGAGACAGAAA
Source organism: Oncorhynchus kisutch (assembly GCF_002021735.2). Taxonomy (NCBI): domain Eukaryota; kingdom Metazoa; phylum Chordata; class Actinopteri; order Salmoniformes; family Salmonidae; genus Oncorhynchus; species Oncorhynchus kisutch. The sequence continues at coordinate 4,477 of NW_022264269.1, read as the reverse complement.
CCACCATTGCCTCCACGAGCCCATTGCAATCCACATCCACACCGTACCCACAAGCCTCTCTGCCTGTGCCAAGGTCCTGTCTGTAGCCCTGTCTATCTCTCTCTCTCTTGCGCTCTCTCTCTCTATCTTTCTGTCCTACACACACAACCATGCTGGCGGGTTAACATTGCCAAGTAAACCCCCACCCGCTTGCCAGCCCAAATGTCCGTTTTTAGTCATTGCTGTATACGCCAACAAAGTTATGTGGTGTGAATGTCTCCAGGATAGCGTAATTTATGTGGATCTCCCTGTCACCTGACGTAATAAATGTAGCTGGTGCCAGCTCTAGATAGTTGAAAGATGGTGCCTCATTAGCAATTGTATGTAATATAATATCTACCAAATATGCTACTAATATGTTAATGTTATGAAGATGAATTGAGATGAAACGTTCAGTAAAACTCATTGTATCACATGAGGTCTTCACAAACACAATGTCCCACAGATGGACTCTAGACTGTACACACAGTAGAGCAAACAGCAAATCCACCTATCCTTGTGTGCTCGGTACTTACACCAGCAATGATTCAAGTCAATGGTGACCTTTGAACCCTGCTGTTTTTCTGATACGATCGATTCAGTTTGTACTTTAAAAAAACAGGAACAGTAGGAACATTTCTGTCTAATGGCACTGCTGACTCAACTTCATATTGTGTAATGTAGTTTAATGTTGGTATGTGATGACTGGACATTCAAACAAAACATGTTTTTTTTCTTGACCTTAAGTTACTTGGTCTTGGATACATTTTGTGAAAAACAATGATAAACCACACAACAATGTTTATTGCCCATAATTCCCCAAGCCTCTTTAATGATTGGTTCTCCTCTCTCCTTTGTCTCCCTCAAACCCACATCATTGAGTGCATTCTACCTGCCCCCCTCGTCTTCCTCTTCCCTCCCTCCTTGGGGAGAAACTTCCCCATGACCGCCCGGATCCAGTCGATGTACTTGGACACCTGCGTGTAGATGCCGTACTTGCCCTCACGGGCGCACCCCTCGCCCCAGCTCACCACGCCCGTCACGAACCAAGTGTCTCTGTAATGGGTGACGTGGGGTCCTCCGCTGTCCCCCCTGGCACGCGTCCTTCTTCTCCTTATCGTAGCCAGCGCAGAACATGCGGTTGGAGATCTTGTGCTGGCTGGACTGAAGGCAGGTGGCCCGAGGTACGTAGGGCACGGTCAGACGCAGCAGGATGGTGGACGGCTGCTTGGCCTCCCCCACACGGCCGAACCCACTCACCAGCCCGTCGTGCTGTTTCATCAACACCTTGTATTGATAAGTAGACAGGACACCATTATGTTAGGTTCAGGAACATCTTTACTAAGATATAAACCATAGACAGATTCATTATATACTGTATGTTTATATGCATCACTGGATAAAACCAGATGTGTCACACAGAGAATTATGTGTAGTACATCATGCTACAGACCTTCTCTGCAAAGTCTCGTTCGGGCAGGCAGGCAGGGAGGATGAACTGGGTGAACTTGATAGGGTCCTTCAGCATGACGAGGGAGATGTCGTTGTGATAGGTGGTGGAGATGTAGGACCTGTGGATGAACACCTGTTCCACCTGGTGGATGGCCTCCCGCCCATCCTTCACCTCCGTGTCAAACTCTCCTGAAGGCAAATGGACCAATGGGGAGGTTTGATTTCAATCAATTCAATTCGTTTGATAGGCTGCTACAACTTAGGCTATGTATGGGTGGTATGGTTATTGACTGTTGTTATTTCACCCAGTTAGCAACTATGCTGTACACAGCAATATACTTTTCTGATAATGAAGTTTTGTGATTATGGCACAATTATATTATATAGGATATGATTAACTTAAAAACAATTCCCAGATGTAGAGACCACTGTTAAAGGTGATTGGCTAACGGTACCTACCGAGGACAACGTAAAAGGAGCGTGTCTGGTTCATGCAATGTGCTGCCGTTAAGATGAAGTACTTATTCAGGATGGTTCCTCCACAGAAGCCCCTGTCCTCGTGGTTTACCAGGAAAGCCTGTGGAGAGAAGGAGAGAGAGAAAGAAAGATAGACAGAGAAAAAGAGAGAAAGAATGAAAGCGAGAGAGAGAGAAAGAAAGAGAGAAAAAGATATATATATATATGAGAGAGAGAGAAAGACATATATATATATATATGAGAGAGAAAGAGAAAGACAGAGTTGCAGAAAACAAACAACCCTGAACGCTATTTAGAGGGAACCCCACTAGAGGTTTCTCTACTCTACTCTACCTGCCAGGGACATTCTCCAGGAGGACACTCCTCCCCATTGACAATACGGGTGTTGCCTCTCGCCTCGGCAAAGACTGGCTTCTCCTTCACCATTTCGATAACGTCATCCTCAAATGCAAATTGGATTTCTCTCTGTTGGGTTACGTTCCAGGCCGTTTCCCTGATAGGGTCCTCCATCATGTTGGTCTTTTCAGTGGTGTTGGTGGCAGTGGTGTTAGGCTGGTAGATGAAGATGCTGCGGGTGTTCTTGGATACCACAAAGCCACACTTAAAGGCCTCTTCAATGACAAAAGGGCAGCAATGTTATTAGGTACTAACTAATCCCAACCTCCAACCTACTACCAGTCCATGTTGGAGAATGGATCATAGATAATTTCTCTCTCTCTCTCTCTCTCTCTTTCTCTCTTTCTCTCTTTCTTTCTCTCCTCTCCTCTCACCGTTGGAAAGGCAGGACTTGTCGTCTGTGTCCAGATAGTAGCCATCAGCACAGGAGCATTGCACACTGTCCTTCTTCACTTGGCAGAAGTGATCACAGTCTCCATTCTTATTCTCACACAGCTCAGGAATGGCTGCAGAACAGCATCACATCAAGGATCCAGATTAGACACAGATCACAGTCATGATTAGAGCCAGGTGTTGTTTCTGACTATGGAGTAACTTGGAGTCAAGATATTTCTAGCGTCTATGTGGGAGTCGGGAATGAGGACTGCTTGTCAAATTTCAAGAGCAAAGGGAGAAGAAGACATACCAATCTCACAGTTGTACCCCTGGAATCCAGCGAGACAGAAGCAGGTGTACATCCCAATCCCGTCCTTGCAGACGCCATTGTGGACACATGGCTTAGAAACACAGGCATCTCCATCTGTGAAACACAGTTTATTTCTTGCCATGGACCTACCAGCACAGCAACACCAAACACACTGCAAACAATCAATTCATCAATTGAAAATAGCCATTGTTTTGGTGTGTGGTCGTGAGTCCTTTACTTCCTGATCTGACTAGGTTGACCCCAATCTGACCCCAACCTGACTCCAACCCAGCTCTAATCAGAAAAGTCCATGCGATCCAATCCCTAGCCTCTTGCGCCAACCCTTAGCCTCAACAGACTCCTGGGCCTTACCGTAATATGTGTTCCAGAATTCAGTCTGAGGGAAAGAGGTAAAAAGAGACACAAACATCACAAATTCAAACCAGAAAGGTCAAGATTCCAAAAACAAGGAATTTCTGGTTGAAATCATGAGCGTGTAAAGGTGGTGTGAATGAGTGCAAAGTGAGGAGTGACTAAACAGGAATGTGATTTATGTGACTGGAACGCAAACAGACATGTGTTTCCGGTTTAAAGAGAGATAGATAGAAACAAAGATGGAGAATGTCAATTTACAGTCAGTTTGTCGTCCTCAAAGATCTCCCTAGCCTCCTCTCTGTCACAGCGTTCCTCGATACACTCTCTCTCCATGTCTCCCTGCCGCCACTCCTCAAATGGGCTGTTGGCCCGCCGCCGCCGGTTCAGAACCTGGTTAGCATCGTCACTGTTCAGGAAGACTGGGGACACAGGGCAAAAATGGGTATCAGTGGCAGCAGGGCACCATCATCATCGTCATCACCCTCATCATCACCATTGTCATCATCATCATTCACCATCTTCATCACTATCAACATCACCATCATCGTCATCATCATCACTATCATTACCATAATCATCACCATATTAATGACTATCATCGTCACCATATATCATCTTTCCAATCTTTCCATCAATTAGGCTGTTCATCCATCACAGCATGCTTGTCTAGCACAGTCATCACAATCATCAAAGCAATCAGAGATACAGACACCACCATAAAATATATCAACACACACATCCCAGTCACCCGCCCTCACCCGTACTCACACACTGACCGCAATCACTGACACTGACTAAACCCCAGAGTCTCCCTCACTTCTCTCTACATAACTATTTGTCAACCGTTTGAGACGGTGGGGTGTTTGAACGTACCCTCGGAGGCCACGACGTGCAGCAGCAGGAGAAGGAAACAAGTTTGGGACAGCCGAAACATGGCTGATCTCTGGGTGAGGCACCTCTCTACTCCTGGCTGCTCTGTGGAGCACAAACTCTGGAGAGAGCAGGCGGAGAGGGAGGGAAATGACCTGAGAGGGACAGGGAAGAGAGAGAACATGCTGAAGAGAGAGGGAGAGG
>NW_022264268.1:0-31945 GCF_002021735.2 Oncorhynchus kisutch | reverse complement strand
TGTTTATGGAAAAGTGCTTATTTCTGCATTTCAATGTTGTAACTTGCTGAAAACAGTCCACAGTGTTTCATTTAATCTCGAACTAGATCCCATAACAAAACATTTTCATCCAGAGTGCTTCAAACATGATTTTAGAGCTTGTTTATGGAAAAGTGCTTATTTCTGCCATTTCAATGTTGCAACTTGCTGAAAACTGTCCACCGGTGTTCATTTAATCTCAACTAGACACAGCATAGCAAAAATTGGACATCCAGAGGTGCCTTCAAACATGATTTAGAGGCTTGTTTATGGAAAGTGCTTATTTCTGCATTTCAATGTTGGCAACTAGCTGAAAACTATCCACAGGTGTTCATTTATCTCAACTAGACACAGCCATAGCTAAAATTGGACATCCAGAGTGCATCAAACATGATTATAGAGGCTTTGTTATGGAAAAGTGCTTATTTCTGCATTTCAATGTTGCAACTAGCTGAAAACTATCCACAGTGTTCATTAATCTCAACTAGACACAGCACAGCTAAAATTGGACATCCAGAGTGCATCAAACATGATTTAGAGCTTGTTATGGAAAGTGCTTATTTCTGCATTTCAATGTTGTAACTTGCAGAAAACAGTCAACAGTGTTTTTCCATAACATCTCGAATAAACATAACAAAAACATTTTTCATCCAGAGTGCTTCAAACATGATTTAGAGCTTGTTTATGGAAAAGTGCTTATTTCTGCATTTCAATGTTGCAACTAGCTGAAAACAGTCTACAGTGTTTTCATAACATCTCGAATAAACATAACAAAACATTTTTCATCCAGAGTGCTTCAAACATGATTTAGAGCTTGTTTATGGAAAAGTGCTTATTTCTGCATTTCAATGTTGCAACTAGCTGAAAACTATCCACAGTGTTCATTTAATCTCAACTAGACACAGCACAGCTAAAATTGGACATCCAGAGTGCATCAAACATGATTTAGAGCTTGTTTATGGAAAAGTGCTTATTTCTGCATTTCAATGTTGCAACTAGCTGAAAACTATCCACAGTGTTCATTTAATCTCAACCTAGACACAGCACAGCTAAAATTGGACATCCAGAGTGCATCAAACATGATTTAGAGCTTGTTTATGGAAAAGTGCTTATTTCTGCATTTCAATGTTGCAACTAGCTGAAAACTATCCACAGTGTTCATTTAATCTCAACTCGACACAGCACAGCTAAAATTGGACATCCAGAGTGCATCAAACATGATTTAGAGCTTGTTTATGGAAAAGTGCTTATTTCTGCATTTCAATGTTGCAACTAGCTGAAAACTATCCACAGTGTTCATTTAATCTCAACTAGACACAGCACAGCTAAAATTGGACATCCAGAGTGCATCAAACATGACTTAGAGCTTGTTTATGGAAAAGTGCTTATTTCTGCATTTCAATGTTGTAACTTGCAGAAAACAGTCAACAGTGTTTTCATAACATCTCGAATAAACATAACAAAAACATTTTTCATCCAGAGTGCTTCAAACATGATTTAGAGCTTGTTTATTGAAAAGTGCTTATTTCTGCATTTCAATGTTGTAACTTGCTGAAAACAGTCTACAGTGTTTTCATAACATCTCGAATAAACATAACAAAAACATTTTTCATCCAGAGTGCTTCAAACATGATTTAGAGCTTGTTTATGGAAAAGTGCTTATTTCTGCATTTCAATGTTGTAACTTGCTGAAACAGTCTACAGTGTTTTCATAACATCTCGAATAAACATAACAAAAACATTTTTCATCCAGAGTGCTTCAAACATGATTTAGAGCTTGTTTATGGAAAAGTGCTTATTTCTGCATTTCAATGTTGCAACTAGCTGAAAACAGTCTACAGTGTTTTCATAACATCTCGAATAAACATAACAAAAACATTTTTCATCCAGAGTGCTTCAAACATGATTTAGAGCTTGTTTATGGAAAAGTGCTTATTTCTGCATTTCAATGTTGTAACTTGCTGAAAACAGTCTACAGTGTTCATTAACATCTCAACTAACACCAATAACAAAAATTGGGACATCCAGAGTGCTTCAAACATGATTTAGAGCTTGTTTATGGAAAAGTGCTTATTTCTGGCATTCAATGTTGCAACTAGCTGAAAACTGTCCACGGTGGGTTCCATTAATCTCAACTAACAACCATAACAAAAAATTGGACTCCGAGTGCCTTCAAACATGATTTAGAGCTTGTTATGGAAAGTGCTTATTTCTGCATTTCAATGTTGCAACTAGCTGAAAACTATCCACAGTGTTCATTAATCTCAATAGACACAGCACAGCTAAAATTGGACATCCAGAGTGCATCAAACATGATTTAGAGCTTGTTTATGGAAAAGTGCTTATTCTGCATTTCAATGTTGCAACTAGCTGAAAACTATCCACAGTGTTCATTTAAGTCTCAACTCGACACAGCACAGCTAAAATTGGACATCCAGAGTGCATCAAACATGATTTAGAGCTTGTTTATGGAAAAGTGCTTATTCTGCATTTCAATGTTGTAACTTAGCTGAAAACAGTCTACAGTGTTTCATACATCCCGAATAAACATAACAAAAACTTTTCACATCCAGAGTGCTTCAAACATGATTAGAGCTTGTTTATGGAAAAGTGCTTATTTCTGCATTTCAATAGTTGTAACTTGCAGAAAACAGTCACAGTGTTTCATAACATCTCGAATAAACATACAAAAACATTTTTCATCCAGAGTGCTTCAAACATGATTTAGAGCTTGTTTATTGAAAGTGCTTATTTCTGCATTTCAATGTTGCAACTTCGCTGAAAACTGTCCACGGTGTTCATTAATCTCAACTAGACACAGCATAGCAAAAATTGGACATCCAGAGTGCTTCAAACATGATTTAGAGCTTGTTTATGGAAAAGTGCTTATTTCTGCATTTCAATGTTGCAACTTGCTGAAAACTGTCCACGGTGTTCATTTAATCTCAACTAGACACAGCATAGCAAAAATTGGACATCCAGAGTGCTTCAAACATGATTAGAGGCTTTTTATGGAAAAGTGCTTATTTCTGCATTTCAATGTTGCAACTAGCTGAAAACTATCCACAGTGTTCATTAATCTCAACTAGACACAGCACAGCTAAAATTGGACATCCAGAGTGCATCAAACATGATTTAGAGCTTGTTTATGGAAAAGTGCTTATTTCTGCATTTCAATGTTGCAACTAGCTGAAAAACTATCCACAGTGTTCATTTAATCTCAACTCGACACAGCACAGCTAAAATTGGACATCCAGAGTGCATCAAACATGATTTAGAGCTTGTTTATGGAAAAGTGCTTATTTCTGCATTTCAATGTTGCAACTAGCTGAAAACTATCCACAGTGTTCATTAAATCAAAACTCGACACAGCACAGCTAAAATTGGACATCCAGAGTGCATCAAACATGATTTAGAGCTTGTTTATGGAAAGTGCTTATTTCTGCATTTCAATGTTGTAACTTGCAGAAAACAGTCAACAGTGTTTTCATAACATCTCGAATAAACATAACAAAAACATTTTTCATCCAGAGTGCTTCAAACATGATTTAGAGCTTGTTTATGGAAAAGTGCTTATTTCTGCATTTCAATATTGCCAACTTGCTGAAAACTGTCCACGGTGGTTCATTAATCTCAACTAGACACAGCATAGCAAAAATTGGACATCCAGAGTGCTTCAACATGATTTAGAGCTTGTTTATGGAAAAGTGCTTATTTCTGCATTTCAATGTTGCAACTAGCTGAAAACTATCACAGTGTTCATTAATCTCAACTAGACACAGCACAGCTAAAATTGGACATCCAGAGTGCATCAAACATGATTTAGAGCTTGGTTTATGGAAAAGTGCTTATTTCTGCATTTCAATGTTGCTAACTTGCTGAAAACAGTCAACGTGTTTTCATAACATCTCGAATAAACATAACAAAAACATTTTTCATCCAGAGTGCTTCAAACATGATTTAGAGCTTGTTTATGGAAAAGTGCTTATTTCTGCATTTCAATGTTGTAACTTGCTGAAAACAGTCACAGTGTTTTCATAACATCTCGAATAAACATAACAAAAACATTTTTCATCCAGAGTGCTTCAAACATGATTTAGAGCTTGTTTATGGAAAAGTGCTTATTTCTGCATTTCAATGTTGCAACTTGCTGAAAACTAGTCCACAGTGTTCATTAATCTCAACTAGACACAGCAAGCAAAAATTGGACATCCAGAGTGCATTCAAACATGATTTAGAGCTTGTTTATGGAAAAGTGCTTATTTCTGCATTTCAATGTTGCAACTAGCTGAAAACTATCCACAGTGTTCATTAATCTCAACTAGACACAGCACAGCTAAAATTGGACATCCAGAGTGCATCAAACATGATTTAGAGCTTGTTTATGGAAAAGTGCTTATTTCTGCATTTCAATGTTGTAACTTGCTGAAAACAGTCAACAGTGTTTTCATAACATCTCGAATAAACATAACAAAAACATTTTTCATCCAGAGTGCTTCAAACATGATTTAGAGCTTGTTTATGGAAAAGTGCTTATTTCTGCATTTCAATGTTGTAACTTGCTGAAAACAGTCTACAGTGTTTTCATAACATCTCGAATAAACATAACAAAAACATTTTCATCCAGAGTGCTTCAAACATGATTTAGAGCTTGTTATGGAAAAGTGCTTATTTCTGCATTTCAATGTTGCAACTTAGCTGAAAACAGTCTACAGTGTTTTCATAACATCTCGAATAAACATAACAAAAACATTTTTCATCCAGAGTGCTTCAAACATGATTTAGAGCTTGTTTATGGAAAAGTGCTTATTTCTGCATTTCAATGTTGCAACTAGCTGAAAACTATCCACAGTGTTCATTTAATCTCAACTAGACACAGCACAGCTAAAATTGGACATCCAGAGTGCATCAAACATGATTTAGAGCTTGTTTATGGAAAAGTGCTTATTTCTGCATTTCAATGTTGCAACTAGCTGAAAACTATCCACAGTGTTCATTTAATCTCAACTAGACACAGCACAGCTAAAATTGGACATCCAGAGTGCATCAAACATGATTTAGAGCTTGTTTATGGAAAAGTGCTTATTTCTGCATTTCAATGTTGTAACTTGCAGAAAACAGTCAACAGTGTTTTCATAACATCTCGAATAAACATAACAAAAACATTTTTCATCCAGAGTGCTTCAAACATGATTTAGAGCTTGTTTATTGGAAAAGTGCTTATTTCTGCATTTCAATGTTGTAACTTGCTGAAAACAGTCTACAGTGTTTTCATAACATCTCGAATAAACATAACAAAAACATTTTTCATCCAGAGTGCTTCAAACATGATTTAGAGCTTGTTTATGGAAAAGTGCTTATTTCTGCATTTCAATGTTGTAACTTGCTGAAAACAGTCTACAGTGTTTCATAACATCTCGAATAAACATAACAAAAACATTTTTCATCCAGAGTGCTTCAAACATGATTTAGAGCTTGTTTATGGAAAAGTGCTTATTTCTGCATTTCAATGTTGCAACTAGCTGAAAACTATCCACAGTGTTCATTAATCTCAACTAGACACAGCACAGCTAAAATTGGACATCCAGAGTGCATCAAACATGATTTAGAGCTTGTTTATGGAAAAGTGCTTATTTCTGCATTTCAATGTTGTAACTTGCAGAAAACAGTCAACAGTGTTTTCATAACATCCCGAATAAACATAACAAAAACATTTTTCATCCAGAGTGCTTCAAACATGATTTAGAGCTTGTTTATGGAAAAGTGCTTATTTCTGCATTTCAATGTTGTAACTTGCAGAAAACAGTCAACAGTGTTTTCATAATATCTCGAATAAACATAACAAAAACATTTTTCATCCAGAGTGCTTCAAACATGATTTAGAGCTTGTTTATTGAAAAGTGCTTATTTCTGCATTTCAATGTTGCAACTTGCTGAAAACTGTCCACGGTGTTCATTTAATCTCAACTAGACACAGCACAGCAAAAATTGGACATCCAGAGTGCTTCAAACATGATTTAGAGCTTGTTTATGGAAAAGTGCTTATTTCTGCATTTCAATGTTGCAACTAGCTGAAAACTATCCACAGTGTTCATTAATCTCAACTAGACACAGCACAGCTAAAATTGGACATCCAGAGTGCATCAAACATGATTTAGAGCTTGTTTATGGAAAAGTGCTTATTTCTGCATTTCAATGTTGTAACTTGCTGAAAACAGTCTACAGTGTTTTCATAACATCTCGAATAAACATAACAAAAACATTTTTCATCCAGAGTGCTTCAAACATGATTTAGAGCTTGTTTATGGAAAAGTGCTTATTTCTGCATTTCAATGTTGCAACTAGCTGAAACTGTCCACGGTGTTCATTTAATCTCAACTAGACACAGCATAGCAAAAATTGGACATCCAGAGTGCTTCAAACATGATTTAGAGCTTGTTTATGGAAAAGTGCTTATTTCTGCATTTCAATGTTGCAACTAGCTGAAAACTGTCCACGGTGTTCATTTAATCTCAACTAGACACAGCACAGCAAAAATTGGACATCCAGAGTGCATCAAACATGATTTAGAGCTTGTTTATGGAAAAGTGCTTATTTCTGCATTTCAATGTTGCAACTAGCTGAAAACTATCCACAGTGTTCATTAATCTCAACTAGACACAGCACAGCTAAAATTGGACATCCAGAGTGCATCAAACATGATTTAGAGCTTGTTTATGGAAAAGTGCTTATTTCTGCATTTCAATGTTGTAACTTGCAGAAAACAGTCAACAGTGTTTTCATAACATCCCGAATAAACATAACAAAAACATTTTTCATCCAGAGTGCTTCAAACATGATTTAGAGCTTGTTTATGGAAAAGTGCTTATTTCTGCATTTCAATGTTGTAACTTGCAGAAAACAGTCAACAGTGTTTTCATAACATCTCGAATAAACATAACAAAAACATTTTTCATCCAGAGTGCTTCAAACATGATTTAGAGCTTGTTTATGGAAAAGTGCTTATTTCTGCATTTCAATGTTGCAACTTGCTGAAAACTGTCCACGGTGTTCATTTAATCTCAACTAGACACAGCATAGCAAAAATTGGACATCCAGAGTGCTTCAAACATGATTTAGAGCTTGTTTATGGAAAAGTGCTTATTTCTGCATTTCAATGTTGCAACTAGCTGAAAACTATCCACAGTGTTCATTAATCTCAACTAGACACAGCACAGCTAAAATTGGACATCCAGAGTGCATCAAACATGATTTAGAGCTTGTTTATGGAAAAGTGCTTATTTCTGCATTTCAATGTTGTAACTTGCTGAAAACAGTCTACAGTGTTTTCATAACATCTCGAATAAACATAACAAAAACATTTTTCATCCAGAGTGCTTCAAACATGATTTAGAGCTTGTTTATGGAAAAGTGCTTATTTCTGCATTTCAATGTTGCAACTAGCTGAAAACAGTCTACAGTGTTTCATAACATCTCGAATAAACATAAGCAAAACATTTGACATCCAGAGTGCTTCAAACATGATTTAGAGCTTGTTTATGGAAAAGTGCTTATTTCTGCATTTCAATGTTGCAACTTGCTGAAAACAGTCACAGTGTTTCATAACATCTCGAATAAACATAACAAAAACATTTTTCATCCAGAGTGCTTCAAACATGATTTAGAGCTTGTTTATGGAAAAGTGCTTATTTCTGCATTTCAATGTTGCAACTAGCTGAAAACTATCCACAGTGTTCATTTAATCTCAACTAGACACAGCACAGCTAAAATTGGACATCCAGAGTGCATCAAACATGATTTAGAGCTTGTTTATGGAAAAGTGCTTATTTCTGCATTTCAATGTTGCAACTAGCTGAAAACTATCCACAGTGTTCATTTAATCTCAACTAGACACAGCACAGCTAAAATTGGACATCCAGAGTGCATCAAACATGATTTAGAGCTTGTTTATGGAAAAGTGCTTATTTCTGCATTTCAATGTTGTAACTTGCAGAAAACAGTCAACAGTGTTTTCATAACATCTCGAATAAACATAACAAAAACATTTTTCATCCAGAGTGCTTCAAACATGATTTAGAGCTTGTTTATGGAAAAGTGCTTATTTCTGCATTTCAATGTTGCAACTAGCTGAAAACTATCCACAGTGTTCATTAATCTCAACTAGACACAGCACAGCTAAAATTGGACATCCAGAGTGCATCAAACATGATTTAGAGCTTGTTTATGGAAAAGTGCTTATTTCTGCATTTCAATGTTGCAACTAGCTGAAAACTATCCACAGTGTTCATTTAATCTCAACTAGACACAGCACAGCTAAAATTGGACATCCAGAGTGCATCAAACATGATTTAGAGCTTGTTTATGGAAAAGTGCTTATTTCTGCATTTCAATGTTGCAACTAGCTGAAAACTATCCACAGTGTTCATTAATCTCAACTCGACACAGCACAGCTAAAATTGGACATCCAGAGTGCATCAAACATGATTTAGAGCTTGTTTATGGAAAAGTGCTTATTTCTGCATTTCAATGTTGTAACTTGCAGAAAACAGTCAACAGTGTTTTCATAACAACTCGAATAAACATAACAAAAACATTTTTCATCCAGAGTGCTTCAAACATGATTTAGAGCTTGTTTATGGAAAAGTGCTTATTTCTGCATTTCAATGTTGCAACTTGCTGAAAACTGTCCACGGTGTTCATTTAATCTCAACTAGACACAGCATAGCAAAATTGGACATCCAGAGTGCTTCAAACATGATTTAGAGCTTGTTTATGGAAAAGTGCTTATTTCTGCATTTCAATGTTGCAACTAGCTGAAAACTATCCACAGTGTTCATTAATCTCAACTAGACACAGCAGAGCTAAAATTGGACATCCAGAGTGCATCAAACATGATTTAGAGCTTGTTTATGGAAAAGTGCTTATTTCTGCATTTCAATGTTGTAACTTGCAGAAAACAGTCAACAGTGTTTTCATAACATCTCGAATAAACATAACAAAAACATTTTTCATCCAGAGTGCTTCAAACATGATTTAGAGCTTGTTTATTGAAAAGTGCTTATTTCTGCATTTCAATGTTGCAACTTGCTGAAAACTGTCCACAGGTGTTCATTTAATCTCAACTAGACACAGCATAGCAAAAATTGGACATCCAGAGTGCTTCAAACATGATTTAGAGCTTGTTTATGGAAAAGTGCTTATTTCTGCATTTCAATGTTGCAACTAGCTGAAAACTATCCACAGTGTTCATTTAATCTCAACTAGACACAGCACAGCTAAAATTGGACATCCAGAGTGCATCAAACATGATTTAGAGCTTGTTTATGGAAAAGTGCTTATTTCTGCATTTCAATGTTGCAACTAGCTGAAAACTATCCACAGTGTTCATTTAATCTCAACTCGACACAGCACAGCTAAAATTGGACATCCAGAGTGCATCAAACATGATTTAGAGCTTGTTTATGGAAAAGTGCTTATTTCTGCATTTCAATGTTGCAACTAGCTGAAAACTATCCACAGTGTTCATTTAATCTCAACTAGACACAGCACAGCTAAAATTGGACATCCAGAGTGCATCAAACATGATTTAGAGCTTGTTTATGGAAAAGTGCTTATTTCTGCATTTCAATGTTGTAACTTGCTGAAAACAGTCTACAGTGTTTTCATAACATCTCGAATAAACATAACAAAAACATTTTTCATCCAGAGTGCTTCAAACATGATTTAGAGCTTGTTTATGGAAAAGTGCTTATTTCTGCATTTCAATGTTGCAACTTGCTGAAAACAGTCTACAGTGTTTTCATAACATCTCGAATAAACATAACAAAAACATTTTTCATCCAGAGTGCTTCAAACATGATTTAGAGCTTGTTTATGGAAAAGTGCTTATTTCTGCATTTCAATGTTGTAACTTGCAGAAAACAGTCAACAGTGTTTTCATAACATCTCGAATAAACATAACAAAAACATTTTTCATCCAGAGTGCTTCAAACATGATTTAGAGCTTGTTTATGGAAAAGTGCTTATTTCTGCATTTCAATGTTGCAACTAGCTGAAAACTAGTCCACAGTGTTCATTTAATCTCAACTAGACACAGCACAGCTAAAAATTGGACATCCAGAGTGCATCAAACATGATTTAGAGCTTGTTTATGGAAAAGTGCTTATTTCTGCATTTCAATGTTGCAACTAGCTGAAAACTATCCACAGTGTTCATTTAATCTCAACTAGACACAGCACAGCTAAAATTGGACATCCAGAGTGCATCAAACATGATTTAGAGCTTGTTTATGGAAAAGTGCTTATTTCTGCATTTCAATGTTGCAACTAGCTGAAAACTATCCACAGTGTTCATTTAATCTCAACTCGACACAGCACAGCTAAAATTGGACATCCAGAGTGCATCAAACATGATTTAGAGCTTGTTTATGGAAAAGTGCTTATTTCTGCATTTCAATGTTGCAACTAGCTGAAAACAGTCTACAGTGTTTCATAACATCTCGAATAAACATAACAAAAACATTTTCATCCAGAGTGCTTCAAACATGATTTAGAGCTTGTTTATGGAAAAGTGCTTATTTCTGCATTTCAATGTTGTAACTTGCTGAAAACAGTCTACAGTGTTTTCATAACATCTCGAATAAACATAACAAAAACATTTTTCATCCAGAGTGCTTCAAACATGATTTAGAGCTTGTTTATGGAAAAGTGCTTATTTCTGCATTTCAATGTTGCAACTAGCTGAAAACAGTCTACAGTGTTTTCATAACATCTCGAATAAACATAACAAAAACATTTTTCATCCAGAGTGCTTCAAACATGATTTAGAGCTTGTTTATGGAAAAGTGCTTATTTCTGCATTTCAATGTTGCAACTAGCTGAAAACTATCCACAGTGTTCATTAATCTCAACTAGACACAGCACAGCTAAAATTGGACATCCAGAGTGCATCAAACATGATTTAGAGCTTGTTTATGGAAAAGTGCTTATTTCTGCATTTCAATGTTATAACTTGCAGAAAACAGTCAACAGTGTTTTCATAACATCTCGAATAAACATAACAAAAACATTTTTCATCCAGAGTGCTTCAAACATGATTTAGAGCTTGTTTATGGAAAAGTGCTTATTTCTGCATTTCAATGTTGCAACTAGCTGAAAACTATCCACAGTGTTCATTTAATCTCAACCTAGACACAGCACAGCTAAAATTGGACATCCAGAGTGCATCAAACATGATTTAGAGCTTGTTTATGGAAAAGTGCTTATTTCTGCATTTCAATGTTGCAACTAGCTGAAAACTATCCACAGTGTTCATTTAATCTCAACTAGACACAGCACAGCTAAAATTGGACATCCAGAGTGCATCAAACATGACTTAGAGCTTGTTTATGGAAAAGTGCTTATTTCTGCATTTCAATGTTGTAACTTGCAGAAAACAGTCAACAGTGTTTTCATAACATCTCGAATAAACATAACAAAAACATTTTTCATCCAGAGTGCTTCAAACATGATTTAGAGCTTGTTTATGGAAAAGTGCTTATTTCTGCATTTCAATGT
The DNA here is from genome assembly GCF_002021735.2 of Oncorhynchus kisutch. Lineage (NCBI taxonomy): Eukaryota > Metazoa > Chordata > Actinopteri > Salmoniformes > Salmonidae > Oncorhynchus > Oncorhynchus kisutch. Next base: position 20,372 of record NW_022264268.1, on the reverse strand, counting down.
TGCAACTAGCTGAAAACTATCCACAGTGTTCATTAATCTCAACTAGACACAGCACAGCTAAAATTGGACATCCAGAGTGCTTCAAACATGATTTAGAGCTTGTTTATGGAAAAGTGCTTATTTCTGCATTTCAATGTTGTAACTTGCAGAGAACAGTCAACAGTGTTTTCATAACATCTCGAATAAACATAACAAAAACATTTTTCATCCAGAGTGCTTCAAACATGATTTAGAGCTTGTTTATTGAAAAGTGCTTATTTCTGCATTTCAATGTTGTAACTTGCTGAAAACAGTCTACAGTGTTTTCATAACATCTCGAATAAACATAACAAAAACATTTTTCATCCAGAGTGCTTCAAACATGATTTAGAGCTTGTTTATGGAAAAGTGCTTATTTCTGCATTTCAATGTTGTAACTTGCTGAAAACAGTCTACAGTGTTTTCATAACATCTCGAATAAACATAACAAAAACATTTTTCATCCAGAGTGCTTCAAACATGATTTAGAGCTTGTTTATGGAAAAGTGCTTATTTCTGCATTTCAATGTTGCAACTAGCTGAAAACAGTCTACAGTGTTTTCATAACATCTCGAATAAACATAACAAAAACATTTTTCATCCAGAGTGCATCAAACATGACTTAGAGCTTGTTTATGGAAAAGTGCTTATTTCTGCATTTCAATGTTGTAACTTGCAGAAAACAGTCAACAGTGTTTTCATAACATCTCGAATAAACATAACAAAAACATTTTTCATCCAGAGTGCTTCAAACATGATTTAGAGCTTGTTTATGGAAAAGTGCTTATTTCTGCATTTCAATGTTGCAACTTGCTGAAAACTGTCCACGGTGTTCATTTAATCTCAACTAGACACAGCATAGCAAAAATTGGACATCCAGAGTGTTTCAAACATGATTTAGAGCTTGTTTATGGAAAAGTGCTTATTTCTGCATTTCAATGTTGCAACTAGCTGAAAACTATCCACAGTGTTCATTTAATCTCAACTAGACACAGCACAGCTAAAATTGGACATCCAGAGTGCATCAAACATGATTTAGAGCTTGTTTATGGAAAAGTGCTTATTTCTGCATTTCAATGTTGCAACTAGCTGAAAACTATCCACAGTGTTCATTAAATCTCAACTAGACACAGCACAGCTAAAATTGGACATCCAGAGTGCATCAAACATGATTTAGAGCTTGTTTATGGAAAAGTGCTTATTTCTGCATTTCAATGTTGCAACTAGCTGAAAACTATCCACAGTGTTCATTAATCTCAACTAGACACAGCACAGCTAAAATTGGACATCCAGAGTGCATCAAACATGATTTAGAGCTTGTTTATGGAAAAGTGCTTATTTCTGCATTTCAATGTTGCAACTAGCTGAAAACTAGTCCACAGTGTTCATTAATCTCAACTAGAACATAACAAAAACATTTTCATCCAGAGTGCTTCAAACATGATTTAGAGCTTGTTTATGGAAAAGTGCTTATTTCTGCATTTCAATGTTGCAACTAGCTGAAAACAGTCCACAGTGTTTCATTAACATCTCGAATAACACAGACAGCAAAACATTTGCATCCAGAGTGCATCAAACATGATTTAGAGCTTGTTTATGGAAAAGTGCTTATTTCTGCATTTCAATGTTGCAACTAGCTGAAAACTATCCACAGTGTTCATTTAATCTCAACTAGACACAGCACAGCTAAAATTGGACATCCAGAGTGCATCAAACATGATTTAGAGCTTGTTTATGGAAAAGTGCTTATTTCTGCATTTCAATGTTGTAACTTGCAGAAAACAGTCAACAGTGTTTCATAACATCTCGAATAAACATAACAAAAACATTTTTCATCCAGAGTGCTTCAAACATGATTTAGAGCTTGTTTATGGAAAAGTGCTTATTTCTGCATTTCAATGTTGTAACTTGCAGAAAACAGTCAACAGTGTTTTCATAACATCTCGAATAAACATAACAAAAACATTTTTCATCCAGAGTGCTTCAAACATGATTTAGAGCTTGTTTATGGAAAAGTGCTTATTTCTGCATTTCAATGTTGTAACTTGCTGAAAACAGTCTACAGTGTTTCATAACATCTCGAATAAACATAACAAAAACATTTTTCATCCAGAGTGCTTCAAACATGATTTAGAGCTTGTTTATGGAAAAGTGCTTATTTCTGCATTTCAATGTTGCAACTAGCTGAAAACAGTCTACAGTGTTTCATTAATCTCGAACTAGACACAGCACAGCAAAATTGGACATCCAGAGTGCTTCAAACATGATTTAGAGCTTGTTTATGGAAAAGTGCTTATTTCTGCATTTCAATGTTGCAACTAGCTGAAAACTATCCACAGTGTTCATTTAATCTCAACTAGACACAGCACAGCTAAAATTGGACATCCAGAGTGCATCAAACATGATTTAGAGCTTGTTTATGGAAAAGTGCTTATTTCTGCATTTCAATGTTGTAACTTGCAGAAAACAGTCAACAGTGTTTTCATAACATCTCGAATAAACATAACAAAAACATTTTTCATCCAGAGTGCTTCAAACATGATTTAGAGCTTGTTTATGGAAAAGTGCTTATTTCTGCATTTCAATGTTGCAACTAGCTGAAAACTATCCACAGTGTTCATTTAATCTCAACTAGACACAGCACAGCTAAAATTGGACATCCAGAGTGCATCAAACATGATTTAGAGCTTGTTTATGGAAAAGTGCTTATTTCTGCATTTCAATGTTGCAACTAGCTGAAAACTATCCACAGTGTTCATTTAATCTCAACTAGACACAGCACAGCTAAAATTGGACATCCAGAGTGCATCAAACATGATTTAGAGCTTGTTTATGGAAAAGTGCTTATTTCTGCATTTCAATGTTGCAACTAGCTGAAAACTATCCACAGTGTTCATTTAATCTCAACTAGACACAGCACAGCTAAAATTGGACATCCAGAGTGCATCAAACATGACTTAGAGCTTGTTTATGGAAAAGTGCTTATTTCTGCATTTCAATGTTGTAACTTGCAGAAAACAGTCAACAGTGTTTTCATAACATCTCGAATAAACATAACAAAAACATTTTTCATCCAGAGTGCTTCAAACATGATTTAGAGCTTGTTTATTGAAAAGTGCTTATTTCTGCATTTCAATGTTGTAACTTGCTGAAAACAGTCTACAGTGTTTTCATAACATCTCGAATAAACATAACAAAAACATTTTCATCCAGAGTGCTTCAAACATGATTTAGAGCTTGTTTATGGAAAAGTGCTTATTTCTGCATTTCAATGTTGTAACTTGCTGAAAACAGTCTACAGTGTTTTCATAACATCTCGAATAAACATAACAAAAACATTTTTCATCCAGAGTGCTTCAAACATGATTTAGAGCTTGTTTATGGAAAAGTGCTTATTTCTGCATTTCAATGTTGTAACTTGCTGAAAACAGTCTACAGTGTTTTCATAACATCTCGAATAAACATAACAAAAACATTTTTCATCCAGAGTGCTTCAAACATGATTTAGAGCTTGTTTATGGAAAAGTGCTTATTTCTGCATTTCAATGTTGCAACTAGCTGAAAACAGTCTACAGTGTTTTCATAACATCTCGAATAAACATAACAAAAACATTTTTCATCCAGAGTGCTTCAAACATGATTTAGAGCTTGTTTATGGAAAAGTGCTTATTTCTGCATTTCAATGTTGCAACTAGCTGAAAACTATCCACAGTGTTCATTTAATCTCAACTAGACACAGCACAGCTAAAATTGGACATCCAGAGTGCATCAAACATGATTTAGAGCTTGTTTATGGAAAAGTGCTTATTTCTGCATTTCAATGTTGCAACTAGCTGAAAACTATCCACAGTGTTCATTTAATCTCAACTAGACACAGCACAGCTAAAATTGGACATCCAGAGTGCATCAAACATGATTTAGAGCTTGTTTATGGAAAAGTGCTTATTTCTGCATTTCAATGTTGCAACTAGCTGAAAACTATCCACAGTGTTCATTTAATCTCAACTAGACACAGCACAGCTAAAATTGGACATCCAGAGTGCATCAAACATGATTTAGAGCTTGTTTATGGAAAAGTGCTTATTTCTGCATTTCAATGTTGCAACTAGCTGAAAACTATCCACAGTGTTCATTTAATCTCAACTAGACACAGCACAGCTAAAATTGGACATCCAGAGTGCATCAAACATGATTTAGAGCTTGTTTATGGAAAAGTGCTTATTTCTGCATTTCAATGTTGTAACTAGCTGAAAACAGTCCACAGTGTTTCATTAACATCTCGAATAAACAGCACAGCTAACATTTTTACATCCAGAGTGCTTCAAACATGATTTAGAGCTTGTTTATGGAAAAGTGCTTATTTCTGCATTTCAATGTTGCAACTTAGCTGAAAACTAGTCCACAGTGTTTCATAACATCTCGAATAAACCATAACAAAAACATTTTCATCCAGAGTGCTTCAAACATGATTTAGAGCTTGTTTATGGAAAAGTGCTTATTTCTGCATTTCAATGTTGCAACTAGCTGAAAACTAGTCCACAGTGTTCATTAATCTCAACTAGACACAGCACAGCTAAAAATTGGACATCCAGAGTGCATTCAAACATGATTTAGAGCTTGTTTATGGAAAAGTGCTTATTTCTGCATTTCAATGTTGTAACTTGCTGAAAACAGTCTACAGTGTTTTCATAACATCTCGAATAAACATAACAAAAACATTTTTCATCCAGAGTGCTTCAAACATGATTTAGAGCTTGTTTATGGAAAAGTGCTTATTTCTGCATTTCAATGTTGTAACTTGCTGAAAACAGTCTACAGTGTTTTCATAACATCTCGAATAAACATAACAAAAACATTTTTCATCCAGAGTGCTTCAAACATGATTTAGAGCTTGTTTATGGAAAAGTGCTTATTTCTGCATTTCAATGTTGCAACTAGCTGAAAACTATCCACAGTGTTCATTTAATCTCAACTAGACACAGCACAGCTAAAATTGGACATCCAGAGTGCATCAAACATGATTTAGAGCTTGTTTATGGAAAAGTGCTTATTTCTGCATTTCAATGTTGCAACTAGCTGAAAACTATCCACAGTGTTCATTTAATCTCAACTAGACACAGCACAGCTAAAATTGGACATCCAGAGTGCATCAAACATGATTTAGAGCTTGTTTATGGAAAAGTGCTTATTTCTGCATTTCAATGTTGCAACTAGCTGAAAACTATCCACAGTGTTCATTTAATCTCAACTCGACACAGCACAGCTAAAATTGGACATCCAGAGTGCATCAAACATGATTTAGAGCTTGTTTATGGAAAAGTGCTTATTTCTGCATTTCAATGTTGCAACTAGCTGAAAACTATCCACAGTGTTCATTTAATCTCAACTAGACACAGCACAGCTAAAATTGGACATCCAGAGTGCATCAAACATGATTTAGAGCTTGTTTATGGAAAAGTGCTTATTTCTGCATTTCAATGTTGCAACTAGCTGAAAACTATCCACAGTGTTCATTAATCTCAACTAGACACAGCACAGCTAAAATTGGACATCCAGAGTGCATCAAACATGATTTAGAGCTTGTTTATGGAAAAGTGCTTATTTCTGCATTTCAATGTTGTAACTTGCAGAAAACAGTCAACAGTGTTTTCATAACATCTCGAATAAACATAACAAAAACATTTTTCATCCAGAGTGCTTCAAACATGATTTAGAGCTTGTTTATGGAAAAGTGCTTATTTCTGCATTTCAATGTTGCAACTTGCTGAAAACTGTCCACGGTGTTCATTTAATCTCAACTAGACACAGCATAGCAAAAATTGGACATCCAGAGTGCTTCAAACATGATTTAGAGCTTGTTTATGGAAAAGTGCTTATTTCTGCATTTCAATGTTGCAACTAGCTGAAAACTATCCACAGTGTTCATTAATCTCAACTAGACACAGCACAGCTAAAATTGGACATCCAGAGTGCATCAAACATGATTTAGAGCTTGTTTATGGAAAAGTGCTTATTTCTGCATTTCAATGTTGTAACTTGCAGAAAACAGTCAACAGTGTTTTCATAACATCTCGAATAAACATAACAAAAACATTTTTCATCCAGAGTGCTTCAAACATGATTTAGAGCTTGTTTATGGAAAAGTGCTTATTTCTGCATTTCAATGTTGCAACTTGCTGAAAACTATCCACAGTGTTCATTTAATCTCAACTAGACACAGCACAGCAAAAATTGGACATCCAGAGTGCTTCAAACATGATTTAGAGCTTGTTTATGGAAAAGTGCTTATTTCTGCATTTCAATGTTGCAACTAGCTGAAAACTATCCACAGTGTTCATTAATCTCAACTAGACACAGCACAGCTAAAATTGGACATCCAGAGTGCATCAAACATGATTTAGAGCTTGTTTATGGAAAAGTGCTTATTTCTGCATTTCAATGTTGTAACTTGCTGAAAACAGTCAACAGTGTTTTCATAACATCTCGAATAAACATAACAAAAACATTTTTCATCCAGAGTGCTTCAAACATGATTTAGAGCTTGTTTATGGAAAAGTGCTTATTTCTGCATTTCAATGTTGTAACTTGCTGAAAACAGTCTACAGTGTTTTCATAACATCTCGAATAAACATAACAAAAACATTTTTCATCCAGAGTGCTTCAAACATGATTTAGAGCTTGTTTATGGAAAAGTGCTTATTTCTGCATTTCAATGTTGCAACTAGCTGAAAACAGTCTACAGTGTTTTCATAACATCTCGAATAAACATAACAAAAACATTTTTCATCCAGAGTGCTTCAAACATGATTTAGAGCTTGTTTATGGAAAAGTGCTTATTTCTGCATTTCAATGTTGCAACTAGCTGAAAACTATCCACAGTGTTCATTTAATCTCAACTAGACACAGCACAGCTAAAATTGGACATCCAGAGTGCATCAAACATGATTTAGAGCTTGTTTATGGAAAAGTGCTTATTTCTGCATTTCAATGTTGCAACTAGCTGAAAACTATCCACAGTGTTCATTTAATCTCAACTAGACACAGCACAGCTAAAATTGGACATCCAGAGTGCATCAAACATGATTTAGAGCTTGTTTATGGAAAAGTGCTTATTTCTGCATTTCAATGTTGCAACTAGCTGAAAACTATCCACAGTGTTCATTTAATCTCAACTAGACACAGCACAGCTAAAATTGGACATCCAGAGTGCATCAAACATGATTTAGAGCTTGTTTATGGAAAAGTGCTTATTTCTGCATTTCAATGTTGCAACTAGCTGAAAACTATCCACAGTGTTCATTTAATCTCAACTAGACACAGCACAGCTAAAATTGGACATCCAGAGTGCATCAAACATGATTTAGAGCTTGTTTATGGAAAAGTGCTTATTTCTGCATTTCAATGTTGCAACTAGCTGAAAACTATCCACAGTGTTCATTAATCTCAACTAGACACAGCACAGCTAAAATTGGACATCCAGAGTGCATCAAACATGATTTAGAGCTTGTTTATGGAAAAGTGCTTATTTCTGCATTTCAATGTTGTAACTTGCTGAAAACAGTCAACAGTGTTTTCATAACATCTCGAATAAACATAACAAAAACATTTTTCATCCAGAGTGCTTCAAACATGATTTAGAGCTTGTTTATGGAAAAGTGCTTATTTCTGCATTTCAATGTTGCAACTAGCTGAAAACTAGTCCACAGTGTTCATTTAATCTCAACTAGACACAGCACAGCTAAAATTGGACATCCAGAGTGCATCAAACATGATTTAGAGCTTGTTTATGGAAAAGTGCTTATTTCTGCATTTCAATGTTGCAACTAGCTGAAAACTATCCACAGTGTTCATTAATCTCAACTAGACACAGCACAGCTAAAATTGGACATCCAGAGTGCATCAAACATGATTTAGAGCTTGTTTATGGAAAAGTGCTTATTTCTGCATTTCAATGTTGTAACTTGCAGAAAACAGTCAACAGTGTTTTCATAACATCTCGAATAAACATAACAAAAACATTTTTCATCCAGAGTGCTTCAAACATGATTTAGAGCTTGTTTATGGAAAAGTGCTTATTTCTGCATTTCAATGTTGCAACTTGCTGAAAACTAGTCCACAGTGTTCATTAATCTCAACTAGACACAGCATAGCAAAAATTGGACATCCAGAGTGCTTCAAACATGATTTAGAGCTTGTTTATGGAAAAGTGCTTATTTCTGCATTTCAATGTTGCAACTAGCTGAAAACTATCCACAGTGTTCATTTAATCTCAACTAGACACAGCACAGCTAAAATTGGACATCCAGAGTGCATCAAACATGATTTAGAGCTTGTTTATGGAAAAGTGCTTATTTCTGCATTTCAATGTTGCAACTAGCTGAAAACTATCCACAGTGTTCATTTAATCTCAACTAGACACAGCACAGCTAAAATTGGACATCCAGAGTGCATCAAACATGATTTAGAGCTTGTTTATGGAAAAGTGCTTATTTCTGCATTTCAATGTTGCAACTAGCTGAAAACTATCCACAGTGTTCATTTAATCTCAACTAGACACAGCACAGCTAAAATTGGACATCCAGAGTGCATCAAACATGATTTAGAGCTTGTTTATGGAAAAGTGCTTATTTCTGCATTTCAATGTTGCAACTAGCTGAAAACTATCCACAGTGTTCATTAATCTCAACTAGACACAGCACAGCTAAAATTGGACATCCAGAGTGCATCAAACATGATTTAGAGCTTGTTTATGGAAAAGTGCTTATTTCTGCATTTCAATGTTGCAACTAGCTGAAAACTATCCACAGTGTTCATTAATCTCAACTAGACACAGCACAGCTAAAATTGGACATCCAGAGTGCATCAAACATGATTTAGAGCTTGTTTATGGAAAAGTGCTTATTTCTGCATTTCAATGTTGCAACTAGCTGAAAACTATCCACAGTGTTCATTTAATCTCAACTAGACACAGCACAGCTAAAATTGGACATCCAGAGTGCTTCAAACATGATTTAGAGCTTGTTTATGGAAAAGTGCTTATTTCTGCATTTCAATGTTGCAACTAGCTGAAAACTATCCACAGTGTTCATTAATCTCAACTAGACACAGCACAGCTAAAATTGGACATCCAGAGTGCATCAAACATGATTTAGAGCTTGTTTATGGAAAAGTGCTTATTTCTGCATTTCAATGTTGTAACTTGCAGAAAACAGTCAACAGTGTTTTCATAACATCTCGAATAAACATAACAAAAACATTTTTCATCCAGAGTGCTTCAAACATGATTTAGAGCTTGTTTATGGAAAAGTGCTTATTTCTGCATTTCAATGTTGTAACTTGCTGAAAACAGTCAACAGTGTTTTCATAACATCTCGAATAAACATAACAAAAACATTTTTCATCCAGAGTGCTTCAAACATGATTTAGAGCTTGTTTATGGAAAAGTGCTTATTTCTGCATTTCAATGTTGCAACTAGCTGAAAACTATCCACAGTGTTCATTTAATCTCAACTAGACACAGCACAGCTAAAATTGGACATCCAGAGTGCATCAAACATGATTTAGAGCTTGTTTATGGAAAAGTGCTTATTTCTGCATTTCAATGTTGCAACTAGCTGAAAACTATCCACAGTGTTCATTTAATCTCAACTAGACACAGCACAGCTAAAATTGGACATCCAGAGTGCATCAAACATGATTTAGAGCTTGTTTATGGAAAAGTGCTTATTTCTGCATTTCAATGTTGCAACTAGCTGAAAACTATCCACAGTGTTCATTTAATCTCAACTAGACACAGCACAGCTAAAATTGGACATCCAGAGTGCATCAAACATGATTTAGAGCTTGTTTATGGAAAAGTGCTTATTTCTGCATTTCAATGTTGCAACTAGCTGAAAACTATCCACAGTGTTCATTTAATCTCAACTAGACACAGCACAGCTAAAATTGGACATCCAGAGTGCATCAAACATGATTTAGAGCTTGTTTATGGAAAAGTGCTTATTTCTGCATTTCAATGTTGCAACTAGCTGAAAACTATCCACAGTGTTCATTAATCTCAACTAGACACAGCACAGCTAAAATTGGACATCCAGAGTGCATCAAACATGATTTAGAGCTTGTTTATGGAAAAGTGCTTATTTCTGCATTTCAATGTTGTAACTTGCAGAAAACAGTCAACAGTGTTTTCATAACATCTCGAATAAACATAACAAAAACATTTTTCATCCAGAGTGCTTCAAACATGATTTAGAGCTTGTTTATGGAAAAGTGCTTATTTCTGCATTTCAATGTTGCAACTAGCTGAAAACTATCCACAGTGTTCATTTAATCTCAACTAGACACAGCACAGCTAAAATTGGACATCCAGAGTGCATCAAACATGATTTAGAGCTTGTTTATGGAAAAGTGCTTATTTCTGCATTTCAATGTTGCAACTAGCTGAAAACTATCCACAGTGTTCATTTAATCTCAACTAGACACAGCACAGCTAAAATTGGACATCCAGAGTGCATCAAACATGATTTAGAGCTTGTTTATGGAAAAGTGCTTATTTCTGCATTTCAATGTTGCAACTAGCTGAAAACTATCCACAGTGTTCATTTAATCTCAACTAGACACAGCACAGCTAAAATTGGACATCCAGAGTGCATCAAACATGATTTAGAGCTTGTTTATGGAAAAGTGCTTATTTCTGCATTTCAATGTTGCAACTAGCTGAAAACTATCCACAGTGTTCATTTAATCTCAACTAGACACAGCACAGCTAAAATTGGACATCCAGAGTGCATCAAACATGATTTAGAGCTTGTTTATGGAAAAGTGCTTATTTCTGCATTTCAATGTTGTAACTTGCAGAAAACAGTCAACAGTGTTTTCATAACATCTCGAATAAACATAACAAAAACATTTTTCATCCAGAGTGCTTCAAACATGATTTAGAGCTTGTTTATGGAAAAGTGCTTATTTCTGCATTTCAATGTTGCAACTTGCTGAAAACTAGTCCACAGTGTTCATTTAATCTCAACTAGACACAGCACAGCTAAAATTGGACATCCAGAGTGCTTCAAACATGATTTAGAGCTTGTTTATGGAAAAGTGCTTATTTCTGCATTTCAATGTTGCAACTAGCTGAAAACTATCCACAGTGTTCATTTAATCTCAACTAGACACAGCACAGCTAAAATTGGACATCCAGAGTGCATCAAACATGATTTAGAGCTTGTTTATGGAAAAGTGCTTATTTCTGCATTTCAATGTTGCAACTAGCTGAAAACTATCCACAGTGTTCATTTAATCTCAACTAGACACAGCACAGCTAAAATTGGACATCCAGAGTGCATCAAACATGATTTAGAGCTTGTTTATGGAAAAGTGCTTATTTCTGCATTTCAATGTTGCAACTAGCTGAAAACTATCCACAGTGTTCATTTAATCTCAACTAGACACAGCACAGCTAAAATTGGACATCCAGAGTGCATCAAACATGATTTAGAGCTTGTTTATGGAAAAGTGCTTATTTCTGCATTTCAATGTTGTAACTTGCTGAAAACAGTCAACAGTGTTTCATAACATCTCGAATAAACATAACAAAACATTTTTCATCCAGAGTGCTTCAAACATGATTTAGAGCTTGTTTATGGAAAAGTGCTTATTTCTGCATTTCAATGTTGTAACTTGCAGAAAACAGTCAACAGTGTTTTCATAACATCTCGAATAAACATAACAAAAACATTTTTCATCCAGAGTGCTTCAAACATGATTTAGAGCTTGTTTATGGAAAAGTGCTTATTTCTGCATTTCAATGTTGCAACTAGCTGAAAACTATCCACAGTGTTCATTTAATCTCAACTAGACACAGCACAGCTAAAATTGGACATCCAGAGTGCATCAAACATGATTTAGAGCTTGTTTATGGAAAAGTGCTTATTTCTGCATTTCAATGTTGCAACTAGCTGAAAACTATCCACAGTGTTCATTTAATCTCAACTAGACACAGCACAGCTAAAATTGGACATCCAGAGTGCATCAAACATGATTTAGAGCTTGTTTATGGAAAAGTGCTTATTTCTGCATTTCAATGTTGTAACTAGCTGAAAACTAGTCCACAGTGTTTCATTAATCTCAATAGACACAGCACAGCTAAAATTGGACATCCAGAGTGCATCAAACATGATTTAGAGCTTGTTTATGGAAAGTGCTTATTTCTGCATTTCAATGTTGTAACTTGCTGAAAACAGTCCACAGTGTTTTCATAACATCTCGAATAAACATAACAAAAACATTTTTCATCCAGAGTGCTTCAAACATGATTTAGAGCTTGTTTATGGAAAAGTGCTTATTTCTGCATTTCAATGTTGTAACTTGCTGAAAACAGTCTACAGTGTTTTCATAACATCTCGAATAAACATAACAAAAACATTTTTCATCCAGAGTGCTTCAAACATGATTTAGAGCTTGTTTATGGAAAAGTGCTTATTTCTGCATTTCAATGTTGCAACTAGCTGAAAACAGTCTACAGTGTTTCATAACATCTCGAATAAACATAACAAAAAAATTTTCATCCAGAGTGCTTCAAACATGATTTAGAGCTTGTTTATGGAAAAGTGCTTATTTCTGCATTTCAATGTTGCAACTAGCTGAAAACTATCCACAGTGTTCATTTAATCTCAACTAGACACAGCACAGCTAAAATTGGACATCCAGAGTGCATCAAACATGATTTAGAGCTTGTTTATGGAAAAGTGCTTATTTCTGCATTTCAATGTTGCAACTAGCTGAAAACTATCCACAGTGTTCATTTAATCTCAACTAGACACAGCACAGCTAAAATTGGACATCCAGAGTGCATCAAACATGATTTAGAGCTTGTTTATGGAAAAGTGCTTATTTCTGCATTTCAATGTTGCAACTAGCTGAAAACTATCCACAGTGTTCATTAAATCTCAACTCGACACAGCACAGCTAAAATTGGACATCCAGAGTGCATCAAACATGATTTAGAGCTTGTTTATGGAAAAGTGCTTATTTCTGCATTTCAATGTTGTAACTTGCAGAAAACAGTCAACAGTGTTTTCATAACATCTCGAATAAACATAACAAAAACATTTTTCATCCAGAGTGCTTCAAACATGATTTAGAGCTTGTTTATGGAAAAGTGCTTATTTCTGCATTTCAATGTTGCAACTTGCTGAAAACTGTCCACGGTGTTCATTTAATCTCAACTAGACACAGCATAGCAAAAATTGGACATCCAGAGTGCTTCAAACATGATTTAGAGCTTGTTTATGGAAAAGTGCTTATTTCTGCATTTCAATGTTGCAACTAGCTGAAAACTATCCACAGTGTTCATTAATCTCAACTAGACACAGCACAGCTAAAATTGGACATCCAGAGTGCATCAAACATGATTTAGAGCTTGTTTATGGAAAAGTGCTTATTTCTGCATTTCAATGTTGCAACTTGCTGAAAACTAGTCCACAGTGTTCATTAATCTCAACTAGACACAGCACAGCTAAAATTGGACATCCAGAGTGCATTCAAACATGATTTAGAGCTTGTTTATGGAAAAGTGCTTATTTCTGCATTTCAATGTTGTAACTTGCAGAAAACAGTCAACAGTGTTTTCATAACATCTCGAATAAACATAACAAAACATTTTTCATCCAGAGTGCTTCAAACATGATTTAGAGCTTGTTTATGGAAAAGTGCTTATTTCTGCATTTCAATGTTGCAACTAGCTGAAAACTATCCACAGTGTTCATTTAATCTCAACTAGACACAGCACAGCTAAAATTGGACATCCAGAGTGCATCAAACATGATTTAGAGCTTGTTTATGGAAAAGTGCTTATTTCTGCATTTCAATGTTGCAACTAGCTGAAAACTATCCACAGTGTTCATTAATCTCAACTAGACACAGCACAGCTAAAATTGGACATCCAGAGTGCATCAAACATGATTTAGAGCTTGTTTATGGAAAAGTGCTTATTTCTGCATTTCAATGTTGCAACTAGCTGAAAACTATCCACAGTGTTCATTTAATCTCAACTAGACACAGCACAGCTAAAATTGGACATCCAGAGTGCATCAAACATGATTTAGAGCTTGTTTATGGAAAAGTGCTTATTTCTGCATTTCAATGTTGTAACTTGCAGAAAACAGTCAACAGTGTTTTCATAACATCTCGAATAAACATAACAAAACATTTTTCATCCAGAGTGCTTCAAACATGATTTAGAGCTTGTTTATGGAAAAGTGCTTATTTCTGCATTTCAATGTTGCAACTAGCTGAAAACTATCCACAGGTGTTCATTTAATCTCAACTAGACACAGCACAGCTAAAATTGGACATCCAGAGTGCATCAAACATGATTTAGAGCTTGTTTATGGAAAAGTGCTTATTTCTGCATTTCAATGTTGCAACTAGCTGAAAACTATCCACAGTGTTCATTAATCTCAACTAGACACAGCACAGCTAAAATTGGACATCCAGAGTGCATCAAACATGATTTAGAGCTTGTTTATGGAAAAGTGCTTATTTCTGCATTTCAATGTTGTAACTTGCTGAAAACAGTCAACAGTGTTTTCATAACATCTCGAATAAACATAACAAAAACATTTTTCATCCAGAGTGCTTCAAACATGATTTAGAGCTTGTTTATGGAAAAGTGCTTATTTCTGCATTTCAATGTTGCAACTAGCTGAAAACTAGTCCACAGTGTTCATTAATCTCAACTAGACACAGCACAGCTAAAATTGACATCCAGAGTGCATCAAACATGATTTAGAGCTTGTTTATGGAAAAGTGCTTATTTCTGCATTTCAATGTTGCAACTAGCTGAAAACTATCCACAGTGTTCATTTAATCTCAACTAGACACAGCACAGCTAAAATTGGACATCCAGAGTGCATCAAACATGATTTAGAGCTTGTTTATGGAAAAGTGCTTATTTCTGCATTTCAATGTTGTAACTTGCAGAAAACAGTCAACAGTGTTTTCATAACATCTCGAATAAACATAACAAAAACATTTTTCATCCAGAGTGCTTCAAACATGATTTAGAGCTTGTTTATGGAAAAGTGCTTATTTCTGCATTTCAATGTTGTAACTTGCTGAAAACAGTCACAGTGTTTTCATACATCTCGAATAAACATAACAAAAACATTTTTCATCCAGAGTGCTTCAACATGATTTAGAGCTTGTTTATGGAAAAGTGCTTATTTCTGCATTTCAATGTTGCAACTAGCTGAAAACTATCCACAGTGTTCATTTAATCTCAACTAGACACAGCATAGCAAAAATTGGACATCCAGAGTGCTTCAAACATGATTTAGAGCTTGTTTATGGAAAAGTGCTTATTTCTGCATTTCAATGTTGCAACTAGCTGAAAACTATCCACAGTGTTCATTTAATCTCAACTCGACACAGCACAGCTAAAATTGGACATCCAGAGTGCATCAAACATGATTTAGAGCTTGTTTATGGAAAAGTGCTTATTCTGCATTTCAATGTTGTAACTTGCAGAAAACAGTCAACAGTGTTTTCATAACATCTCGAATAAACATAACAAAAACATTTTCATCCAGAGTGCTTCAAACATGATTTAGAGCTTGTTTATGGAAAAGTGCTTATTTCTGCATTTCAATGTTGCAACTTAGCTGAAAACTGTCCACAGTGTTCATTTAATCTCAACTAGACACAGCACAGCTAAAATTGGACATCCAGAGTGCATCAAACATGATTTAGAGCTTGTTTATGGAAAAGTGCTTATTTCTGCATTTCAATGTTGCAACTAGCTGAAAACTATCCACAGTGTTCATTAATCTCAACTAGACACAGCACAGCTAAAATTGGACATCCAGAGTGCATCAAACATGATTTAGAGCTTGTTTATGGAAAAGTGCTTATTTCTGCATTTCAATGTTGTAACTTGCAGAAAACAGTCAACAGTGTTTTCATAACATCTCGAATAAACATAACAAAACATTTTTCATCCAGAGTGCTTCAAACATGATTTAGAGCTTGTTTATGGAAAAGTGCTTATTTCTGCATTTCAATGTTGCAACTTGCTGAAAACTGTCCACGGTGTTCATTTAATCTCAACTAGACACAGCATAGCAAAAATTGGACATCCAGAGTGCTTCAAACATGATTTAGAGCTTGTTTATGGAAAAGTGCTTATTTCTGCATTTCAATGTTGCAACTAGCTGAAAACTATCCACAGTGTTCATTAATCTCAACTAGACACAGCACAGCTAAAATTGGACATCCAGAGTGCATCAAACATGATTTAGAGCTTGTTTATGGAAAAGTGCTTATTTCTGCATTTCAATGTTGTAACTTGCAGAAAACAGTCAACAGTGTTTTCATAACATCTCGAATAAACATAACAAAAACATTTTTCATCCAGAGTGCTTCAAACATGATTTAGAGCTTGTTTATGGAAAAGTGCTTATTTCTGCATTTCAATGTTGTAACTTGCAGAAAACAGTCAACAGTGTTTTCATAACATCTCGAATAAACATAACAAAAACATTTTTCATCCAGAGTGCTTCAAACATGATTTAGAGCTTGTTTATTGAAAAGTGCTTATTTCTGCATTTCAATGTTGCAACTTGCTGAAAACTGTCCACGGTGTTCATTTAATCTCAACTAGACACAGCATAGCAAAAATTGGACATCCAGAGTGCTTCAAACATGATTTAGAGCTTGTTTATGGAAAAGTGCTTATTTCTGCATTTCAATGTTGCAACTAGCTGAAACTATCCACAGTGTTCATTTAATCTCAACTAGACACAGCACAGCTAAAATTGGACATCCAGAGTGCATCAAACATGATTTAGAGCTTGTTTATGGAAAAGTGCTTATTTCTGCATTTCAATGTTGCAACTAGCTGAAAACTATCCACAGTGTTCATTTAATCTCAACTCGACACAGCACAGCTAAAATTGGACATCCAGAGTGCATCAAACATGATTTAGAGCTTGTTTATGGAAAAGTGCTTATTTCTGCATTTCAATGTTGCAACTAGCTGAAAACTATCCACAGTGTTCATTTAATCTCAACTAGACACAGCACAGCTAAAATTGGACATCCAGAGTGCATTCAAACATGATTTAGAGCTTGTTATGGAAAAGTGCTTATTTCTGCATTTCAATGTTGCAACTAGCTGAAAACTATCCACAGTGTTCATTAATCTCAACTAGACACAGCACAGCTAAAATTGGACATCCAGAGTGCATCAAACATGATTTAGAGCTTGTTTATGGAAAAGTGCTTATTTCTGCATTTCAATGTTGCAACTAGCTGAAAAACTATCCACAGTGTTCATTAATCTCAACTAGACACAGCACAGCTAAAATTGGACATCCAGAGTGCATCAAACATGATTTAGAGCTTGTTTATGGAAAAGTGCTTATTTCTGCATTTCAATGTTGCAACTAGCTGAAAACTATCCACAGTGTTCATTAATCTAAACTAGACACAGCACAGCTAAAATTGGACATCCAGAGTGCATCAAACATGATTTAGAGCTTGTTTATGGAAAAGTGCTTATTTCTGCATTTCAATGTTGTAACTTGCAGAAAACAGTCCACAGTGTTTTCATAACATCTCGAATAACATAACCAAAAACATTGTTCATCCAGAGTGCTTCAAACATGATTTAGAGCTTGTTTATGGAAAAGTGCTTATTTCTGCATTTCAATGTTGCAACTAGCTGAAAACTATCCACAGTGTTCATTAATCTCAACTAGACACAGCACAGCTAAAATTGGACATCCAGAGTGCATCAAACATGATTTAGAGCTTGTTTATGGAAAAGTGCTTATTTCTGCATTTCAATGTTGTAACTTGCAGAAAACAGTCACAGTGTTTTCATAACATCTCGAATAAACATAACAAAACATTTTTCATCCAGAGTGCATCAAACATGATTTAGAGCTTGTTTATGGAAAAGTGCTTATTTCTGCATTTCAATGTTGTAACTTGCTGAAAACAGTCTACAGTGTTTTCATAACATCTCGAATAAACATAACAAAAACATTTTTCATCCAGAGTGCTTCAAACATGATTTAGAGCTTGTTTATGGAAAAGTGCTTATTTCTGCATTTCAATGTTGTAACTTGCTGAAAACAGTCTACAGTGTTTTCATAACATCTCGAATAAACATAACAAAAACATTTTTCATCCAGAGTGCTTCAAACATGATTTAGAGCTTGTTTATTGGAAAAGTGCTTATTTCTGCATTTCAATGTTGCAACTTGCTGAAAACTGTCCACGGTGTTCATTTAATCTCAACTAGACACAGCATAGCTAAAATTGGACATCCAGAGTGCATTCAAACATGATTTAGAGCTTGTTTATGGAAAAGTGCTTATTTCTGCATTTCAATGTTGCAACTAGCTGAAAACTATCCACAGTGTTCATTAATCTCAACTAGACACAGCACAGCTAAAATTGGACATCCAGAGTGCATCAAACATGATTTAGAGCTTGTTTATGGAAAAGTGCTTATTTCTGCATTTCAATGTTGCAACTAGCTGAAAACTATCACAGTGTTCATTTAATCTCAACTAGACACAGCACAGCTAAAATTGGACATCCAGAGTGCATCAAACATGATTAGAGCTTGTTTATGGAAAAGTGCTTATTTCTGCATTTCAATGTTGCAACTAGCTGAAAACTATCCACAGTGTTCATTTAATCTCAACTAGACACAGCACAGCTAAAATTGGACATCCAGAGTGCATCAACATGATTTAGAGCTTGTTTATGGAAAAGTGCTTATTTCTGCATTTCAATGTTGCAACTAGCTGAAAACTATCCACAGTGTTCATTTAATCTCAACTCGACACAGCACAGCTAAAATTGGACATCCAGAGTGCATCAAACATGATTTAGAGCTTGTTTATGGAAAAGTGCTTATTTCTGCATTTCAATGTTGTAACTTGCTGAAAACAGTCCAGTGTTTTCATAACATCTCGAATAAACATAACAAAACATTTTCATCCAGAGTGCTTCAAACATGATTTAGAGCTTGTTTATGGAAAAGTGCTTATTTCTGCATTTCAATGTTGCAACTTGCTGAAAACTATCCACAGTGTTCATTAATCTCAACTAGACACAGCACAGCAAAAATTGGACATCCAGAGTGCATCAAACATGATTTAGAGCTTGTTTATGGAAAAGTGCTTATTTCTGCATTTCAATGTTGTAACTTGCTGAAAACAGTCCACAGTGTTTTCATAACATCTCGAATAAACATAACAAAAACATTTTTCATCCAGAGTGCTTCAAACATGATTTAGAGCTTGTTTATGGAAAAGTGCTTATTTCTGCATTTCAATGTTGCAACTTGCTGAAAACAGTCCACAGTGTTCATAACATCTCGAATAACATAACAAAAACATTTTTCATCCAGAGTGCTTCAAACATGATTTAGAGCTTGTTTATGAAAAGTGCTTATTTCTGCATTTCAATGTTGGCAACTTGCTGAAAACTAGTCCACAGTGTTCATTTAATCTCAACTAGACACAGCATAGCAAAAATTGGGACATCAGAGTGCTTCAAACATGATTTAGAGCTTGTTTATTGGAAAAGTGCTTATTTCTGGCATTTCAATGTTGCAACTGCTGAAAACTGTCCACGGTGTTCATTTAATCTCAACTAGACACAGCATAGCAAAATTGGACATCCAGAGTGCTATCAAACATGATTTAGAGCTTGTTATGGAAAAGTGCTTATTTCTGCATTCAATGTTGCAACTAGCTGAATAACAGTCACAGTGTTTTCATACATCTCGAATAAACATAACAAAAACATTTTCATCCAGAGTGCTTCAAACATGATTTAGAGCTTGTTTATGGAAAAGTGCTATTTCTGCATTTCAATGTTGCAACTAGCTGAAACGTCCACAGTGTTTCATTTAATCTCAACTAGACACAGCACAGCAAAAATTGGACATCCAGAGTGCATTCAAACATGATTTAGAGCTTGTTTATGGAAAAGTGCTTATTTCTGCATTTCAATAATTGCAACTTGCTGAAAACTATCCACAGTGTTCATTAATCTCAACTAGACACAGCACAGCAAAATTGGACATCCAGAGTGCATCAAACATGATTTAGAGCTTGTTTATGGAAAAGTGCTTATTTCTGCATTTCAATGTTGCAACTAGCTGAAAACTATCCACAGTGTTCATTTAATCTCAACTAGACACAGCACAGCAAAATTGGACATCCAGAGTGCATCAAACATGATTTAGAGCTTGTTTATGGAAAAGTGCTTATTTCTGCATTTCAATGTTGTAACTTGCTGAAAACATCCACAGTGTTTTAAATCATAACATAAAA
>NW_022264267.1:0-31909 GCF_002021735.2 Oncorhynchus kisutch | reverse complement strand
GGATAAGAGAGGAGGGAGAGGAGGAGAGAGGATAAGAGAGGAGGGGAGAGGAGGAGAGATGGGTTAAGAGAGGAGGGGAGAGGAGGAGAGATGGTTTAAAGAGGAGGGGAGGGGGGAGAGGAGGAGAGATGGGTAAGAGAGGAGGGGAGGGGAGAGGAGGAGAGATGTGATAAGTGGAGAGGAGATGTGTTAAGAGGAGAGGAGATGTGATAAGAGGAGAGGAGATGTGTTAAGAGAGGAGGAGATGTGTTAAGAGGAGAGGAGATGTGTTAAGAGGAGAGGAGATGTGTAAGAGAGGAGGGGAGAGGAGGAGAGATGGGATAGGAGAGGAGATGTGTTAAGAGAGGGGGAGAGATGGGTTAAGAGAGGAGGGGAGAGGAGGAGAGATGGGTTAAGAGAGGGGGAGAGAGGAGGAGAGATGGGTTAAGAGAGGAGGAGAGATGGGTTAAGAGAGGAGGAGAGAGGAGGAGAGATGGGTTAAGAGAGGAGGGGAGAGGAGGAGAGATGGGTTAAGAGACGAGGGGAGAGAGGAGAGATGGGTTAAGAGAGAGGGGGAGAGGAGGAGAGATGCGTAAGAGAGGAGGGGAGAGGAGGAGAGATGGGTTAAGAGAGGGGGAGAGAGGAGGAGAGATGGGTTAAGAGAGTGGAGAGATGGTTAGAGAGGAGGAGAGAGGAGGAGAGATGGGTTAAGAGAGGAGGGAGAGGAGGAGAGATGGTTAAGAGAGGGGAGAGAGGAGGAGAGATGGGTTAAGAGAGGAGGAGAGAGGAGGAGAGATGGGTTAGAAGAGGAGGGGAGAGGAGGAGAGATGGGTTAAGAGAGGAGGGGAGAGGAGGAGAGATGGGTTAAGAGAGGAGGGAGAGAGGAGGAGAGATGGGTTAAGAGAGGAGGGGAGAGAGGAGAGATGGGTTAAGAGAGGAGGGGAGAGGAGGAGAGATGGGATATGGAGGAGGGGAGATGGGTTAAGAGAGGAGGGGAGATGGGTTAAGAGAGGAGGAGAGATGGGTTAAGAGTGGAGAGAGATGGGTTAAGAGTGGAGAGAGATGGGTTAAGAGTGGAGGAGAGATGGGTTAAGAGTGGAGGAGAGATGGGTAAGAGAGGAGGGAGATGGGTTAAGAGAGGAGGGGAGATGGTTAAGAGAGGAGGGGAGAGGAGATGGTAAGAGTGGAGAGAGAGAGGGAGATGGGGATATGAGAGGAGGAGAGATGGGATAAGAGAGGAGAGAGATGGGATATGAGAGGAGGGGAGAGGAGGAAGGAGATGGGATAAGAGAGGAGGAGAGATGGGTAAGAGAGGAGGAGAGAGGAGGAGAGA
The DNA here is from genome assembly GCF_002021735.2 of Oncorhynchus kisutch. NCBI lineage: Eukaryota > Metazoa > Chordata > Actinopteri > Salmoniformes > Salmonidae > Oncorhynchus > Oncorhynchus kisutch. The sequence goes on along the minus strand of NW_022264267.1, from coordinate 30,597 downwards.
TGGGATATGATGAGAGGAGAGAGAGGAGAGAGAGATGGGATAAGAGAGGAGGAGAGATGGGGTTAAGAGTGGAGGAGAGAGGAGGAGAGATGGGATATGAGAGGAGGGGAGAGGAGGAGAGATGGGATAAGAGAGGAGGAGAGAGGAGGAGAGATGGGTTAAGAGAGGAGGGAGAGGAGGAGATATGAGACGAGATGAGAGGAGGAGAGATGGGTTAAGAGAGGAGGGGAGAGAGAGGAGGAGAGATGGGATAAGAGAGGAGGGGAGAGGAGGAGGATGGGATAAGAGAGGAGGGGAGAGGAGGAGAGATGGGATAAGAGAGGAGGGGAGATGGGTTAAGAGAGGAGGAGAGATGGGTTAAGAGTGGAGGGGAGAGGAGGAGAGATGGATAAGAGAGGAGGGGAGAGGAGGAGAGATGGGATAAGAGAGGAGGGGAGAGGAGGAGAGATGGGATAAGAGAGGAGGGGAGAGGAGGAGAGATGGGATAAGAGAGGAGGGGAGAGGAGGAGAGATGGGATAAGAGAGGAGGGGAGATGGGTTAAGAGAGGAGGAGAGATGGGTTAAGAGAGGAGGGGAGAGGAGGAGAGATGGGATAAGAGAGGAGGGGAGATGGGTTAAGAGAGGAGGAGAGATGGGTTAAGAGAGGAGGGGGAGAGGAGGAGAGATGGATAAGAGAGGAGGGGAGATGGGTTAAGAGTGGAGGAGAGATGAGATATGAGAGGAGGAGAGGGACTGTGTGTATTGAGGCTTCTGTTGGATTCAGATTTTCACCTTGTGTAAAAAGAGCGTCTTGTGAGGAACATGTGTATCTCCATGATGGTGACGAGTGTCACGGCCGGGAAGGATGAAAGCTGGGCCAGGGCAGTAAGGAGGTACAGGAAAAGCACACAGCCATCATGCCCAGCACCAGTCTGCTAGGAGGGAATTGGGAGGCAGCTTTAAAACGCTTTACAATATCAACTTGATGAACACCCATCTGTGATAGGGTCTGCTGGGGTTGGATGGCTGTGTGTGTGTGTGTGTGTGTGTGTGTTGTGTGTGTGTGTGTGTGTGTGCTGTGTGTGTGTGTGTGTGTGTGTGTGTGTGTGTGTGTGTGTGAAACGTTGCTCACCACACTCTATCATGGTGACTCAGTGAGCTGAAGAAATGACCACCAGTCATGTTCCCATGAACAGGCCTTGATTAGAAAACCCTCATTTCCAACTGACTGGGTTTTCTAACATGAATGGTTTTCTCCCTGTCAATGGAATGAGGATGCTGTATTGATTGAACTGAGTTGGTTTAGGATGTGTCTTCATAGGATTGTGTGTGTTTGTCAGAGTATGTGAGTTTGTGAACATGTTTTGTGTGTGTTGTGTGTGTGGGAAGAGATTGTGAAAAGGTGTGGGTGCATGTGTGCGTGGATGAGTATGTGACGTGTGTGTGTGAGAGAGAGAGACAGTCTGTGTTAAGGTGTGTGTGTTGGTGAATCAGATTGGGGGAATGAGATTGACCTTCCCTGTGTAGAAGGGTCGTCCCTTTGGCCCACTCTGATTGGAGGACACTAAACAACCCCATAAAGTACCTCTGCCTGACGAGGCAGGAAGCAGAGAGCTGTACATTTCCTTTAGTAGCCCAGTCCTCATCCAGGCAACACAATCATCTGAGTCAAGGACACTTACTGGGACACTGGCTGTGTTTGTGTGTCGGGGGTGTGTTATGTGCATTACACCTTACTAATTCTACTTCTCTCCTTCTCTCCTTAACCTCCTCGCTTCTCCTCCCTACCTCCTCTTCTTCCTCTCCTCCCTCTCTTCCTCTCTCCTTCCCCCCTCCCCCCTTCTCCTCTCCCTCTCTTTCTCCTCCTCTCCCCCTTACCTCCCTTTCCTTCCTTCCTTCCTCTCGCTCGCTCTCTCTCCTCCTCCTCCCCTCCTTCCTCTCTCTTTCTCCCCTCTTCTCCTCTCCCTCTCTTCCTCCTGCCAGCTCATGGCAGCCATCATCTTCATCAGTATGGGAGTCATCGCTTCCTTCTTCTGTGCCATCGTGGACGGAATCATCGCGGCTGAGTTCATAGTCAGTACACACACACACACACACACACACCACACTCACACTCACACACACACTCACACGCATGCACGCACACACACACACTCACGCACACTCGCACTCTCACACACACGCGCTCGCACGGCACCACGCACACTCACACTCACACACACACACACACACACACACACACACACACACACACACACACACCCACACACAACACACCACACACACACACCACCACACACACACACCACACCACACACACACCCTCTGCTCAGACTGACTCCGGTAATGAAACTTTGTAGAAACAATCAGATGGAAACTCTGGTCTCCGTGGCCAACTGTCCTCGTCACCGCTCTGTCGTTATTCACATGGCAAAGTCCAAACCAGACCCAATCTATCTGAGCACTCGCCCTGCCCGGCATGTGGGTGCTCTGGTCTGACAGCCCAGTTAAGACCGATTGAACATCCCATAATAACACTAACATCCCTTCACTCTGAGACAAGACAAGCTACAGAAATACTAGGTTGCCTCCCAAACAGCCCCCGTTTCCCTAGATAGTGCACTACTTTAACACAGCCTTAAAGTGGAAACTGACAGTGTTTTTAACTACTTTGCAGATATGAAACAAACAGACACTCAATTAATCAATCAAATGTATTTATAAAGCCCTTTTTCCATCAGTAGATGTCCCAAGGGCTGTACAGAAACCCAGCCTACAACCCCAAACAGCAGCCAATGTAGATGCACAAGACATTGTTCATATGAATATCGCCACATGAAAACCGAATCTCATCGGGATGCAGTTGTTTACATTTCACATCTGTATTACTGTGGATTATTGATGCTGGTGAAGAAACCTCTCGTTTCCTTTAAGGTAGGAATTGAACAAGTAACTCTGCTATAGTTACAGTATACTGTGCACTATGTGTCATCAGACCGTCCGAAAGACACGACCAGACTGAGAAAAGTGCTGTGAGATGAAGGAACAGATAACAGACAGCTCTAGGAAGAGTCTTGGTGGTTCCACACTGCTTCCATTTAAGAAGGATGGAGGCCACTGTGTTCTTGGGGACCTTCATCGCTGCAGACACTTTTTGGTACCCTTCCCCAGATCTGTGCCTCAATACAATCCTGTCTCGGAGGGTTACGAACAATTCCTTTGACCTCATGGCTTGGTTTTTGCTCTGACATGCTCTGTCAACTGTGGGATTTATAGACAGGTGTGTGTCTCCCAAATCATGTCCAATCAATTGAATTTACCACAGGTGGATTCCAATCAAGTTGTAGAAACATCTCAAGGATGATCAATGGAACAGGGATGCACCGAGCTCAATTTCGAGTCTCATAGCAAAGGGTCTGAATATATTTGATTGATTGATTTGCCACAAGGGCCTGCCAGGGCCTCCCGAGTGGTGCAGTGGTCTAAGGCCCTGCATCACAGTGCTAGCTTGTGCCACTAGAGATTCTGGGTTCGAGTCCAGGCTCTGTCACAGCCGGCCGCGACCGGGAGACCCATGGGGCGGCGCACAATTAGCCCAGCGTCGTCCGGGTTAGGGGAGGGTTTGGCCGGCAGGGATGTCCTTGACCCATCACTTGCGGGTTTAAGTTGGCGTTGTTCAAGAAGCAGTGCGGCTTGGTTGGGTTGTGTTTCGGAGGACGCACAGCTCTTGACCTTCGCCTCTCCGAGTCCGTACGGGAGTTGCAGCGATGAGACAAGACTGTAACTACCAATTGGACACCACGAAATTGGGGAGAAATAGTTAAAACAAAGGGCCTGTCGTCATTCACTATGAACGGACTGTGTGTTTACAGGCAGTAGGGCCTGTCGTCATCACTATGAACTGGACTGTGTGTTTATAGGCAGTAGGACCTGCCGTCATTCACTATGAACTGGACTGTGTGTTTACAGGCAGTAGGGCCTGTCATCAATTCCACTATGAACTGGACTGTGTGTATTACAGGCAGTAGGACCTGCATCATTCACTATGAATGGACTGTGTGTTTACAGGCAGTAGGACCTGCCATCATTCACTATGAACTGGACTGTGTGTTTACAGGCAGTAGGACCTGCATCATTCACTTTGAACTGGACTGTGTGTTTACAGGCAGTAGGACCTGTCATCATTCACTATGAACTGGACTGTGTGTTTACAGGCAGTAGGACCTGCCATCATTCACTTTGAACTGGACTGTGTGTTTACAGGCAGTAGGACCTGCCATCATTCACTTTGAACTGGACTGTGTGTTTACAGGCAGTAGGACCTGCCATCATTCACTATGAACTGGACTGTGTGTTTACAGGCAGTAGGACCTGTCATCATTCACTATGAACTGGTCTGTGTGTTTACAGGCAGTAGGACCTGTCATCATTCACTATGAACTGGTCTGTGTGTTTACAGGCAGTAGACCTGCCATCATTCACTATGAACTGGACTGTGTGTTTACAGGCAGTAGGACCTGCCATCATTCACTTTGAATGGACTGTGTGTTTACAGGCAGTAGGACCTGCCATCATTCACTTTGAACTGGACTGTGTGTTTACAGGCAGTAGGACCTGCCATCATTCACTATGAACTGGACTGTGTGTTTACAGGCAGTAGGACCTGTCAATCATTCACTATGAACTGGTCTGTGGTGTTTACAGGCAGTAGGACCTGTCATCATTCACTATGAACTGGTCTGTGTGTTTACAGGCAGTAGGACCTGCCATCATTCACTATGAACTGGTCTGTGTGTTTACAGGCAGTAGGACCCAGCGCCGCTTTAGATCATTAGAACGCATTCGCAAAAAGCCACAAAATACACCTTAAATACCTTCAGAAAGTATTCAGACCCCTTGACATTTTCCACATTTTGTTACGTTACAGCCTTGTTCTAAAATTGATTAAATAAAAACAATTCCTCGTCAATCTACCACACACTACCCCATAATGACATCACAATACCCCATAATGACATCACAATACCCCATAATGACATCACAATACCCCATAATGACATCACAATACCCCATAATGACATCACAATACCCCATAATGACATCACAATACCCCATAATGACATCACAATACCCCATAATGAACAAAGCGAAACATGTTTTTTAGATTTTTTGGGGGCAAATTTATTGAAAATAAAAAACAGATGCCTGATTTACATCAGCCAATGTCACAAATTGCTATCAAGAAACCCAGCCTAAATCCCCAAACAGCAAGCAATGCAGGTGTAGAATGCACGGTGGCTAGGAAAAACTCCCTAGAAAGGCAGGAACCTTGGAAGCAACCTAGAGAGGAACCAGGCTCTGAGGGGTGGTCAGTCCTCTTCTGGCTGTGCCGGGTGGAGATTATAAACCTAGAGAGGAACCAGGCTCTGAGGGGTGGTCAGTCCTCTTCTGGCTGTGCCGGGTGGAGATTATAAACCTAGAGAGGAACCAGGCTCTGAGGGGTGGTCAGTCCTCTTCTGGAGGGGCCGGGTGGAGATTATAAACCTAGAGAGGAACCAGGCTCTGAGAGGTGGCCAGTCCTCTTCTGGCTGTGCCGGGTGGAGATTATAAACCTAGAGAGGAACCAGGCTCTGAGGGGTGGTCAGTCCTCTTCTGGCTGTGCCGGGTGGAGATTATAAACCTAGAGAGGAACCAGGCTCTGAGGGGTGGTCAGTCCTCTTCTGGAGGGGCCGGGTGGAGATTATAAACCTAGAGAGGAACCAGGCTCTGAGGGGTGGTCAGTCCTCTTCTGGCTGTGCCGGGTGGAGATTATAAACCTAGAGAGGAACCAGGCTCTGAGGGGTGGTCAGTCCTCTTCTGGAGGGGCCGGGTGGAGATTATAAACCTAGAGAGGAACCAGGCTCTGAGGGGTGGTCAGTCCTCTTCTGGCTGTGCCGGGTGGAGATTATAAACCTAGAGAGGAACCAGGCTCTGAGGGGTGGTCAGTCCTCTTCTGGCTGTGCCGGGTGGAGATTATAAACCTAGAGAGGAACCAGGCTCTGAGGGGTGGTCAGTCCTCTTCTGGAGGGGCCGGGTGGAGATTATAAACCTAGAGAGGAACCAGGCTCTGAGGGGTGGTCAGTCCTCTTCTGGCTGTGCCGGGTGGAGATTATAAATCTAGAGAGGAACCAGGCTCTGAGGGGTGGTCAGTCCTCTTCTGGCTGTGCCGGGTGGAGATTATAACCTAGAGAGGAACCAGGCTCTGAGGGATGGTCAGTCCTCTTCTGGCTGTGCCGGGTGGAGATTATAAACCTAGAGAGGAACCAGGCTCTGAGGGGTGGCCAGTCCTCTTCTGGCTGTGCCGGGTGGAGATTATAAACCTAGAGAGGAACCAGGCTCTGAGAGGTGGCCAGTCCTCTTCTGGCTGTGCCGGGTGGAGATTATAAACCTAGAGAGGAACCAGGCTCTGAGGGGTGGCCAGTCCTCTTCTGGCTGTGCCGGGTGGAGATTATAAACCTAGAGAGGAACCAGGCTCTGAGAGGTGGCCAGTCCTCTTCTGGCTGTGCCGGGTGGAGATTATAACAGAACATGGCCAAGATGTTCAAACGTTCCTAGATGACCAGCAGGGTCAAGGTCACAGTGGTTGTAGAGGGTGCAACAGGTCAGCACCTCAAGGGTAAATGTAATTAGGCTTTTCGTAGCTGATCATTCAGAGTTAGAGACAGCAGGTGCGGTAGAGAGAGAGTTGAAAACAGCAGATCAGGACAAGGTAGCACGTCCGGTGAACTGGTCAGGGTTCCATAGCCGCAGGCAGAACAGTTGAAACTGCTGGAGCAGCAGCATGACCAGGTGGACTGGGGACAGCAAGGAGTCATCAGGCCAGGTAGTCCTGAGGTATGGTCCTAGGGCTCAGGTCCTCCGAGAGAAAAGAGAGAATTAGAGAGGGCAAACTTAAATTCACACAGGACACCAGATAAGACAGTACTCCAGATATAACAGACTGATCCTAGCCCCCCGACACAGAAACTATATGTCTACTGTCGCTCTGATTGGCTGTAGCACACCGAACAGTCTGCCTAGACTCCGGTCTGTTATTGGGTTTTATGTCCTGCAGTGTCTATTAATTGTCCAAACACACAGCCATGTTCCCATTATATATTGCTATAGAATGTTCACATATGCCTGACTCTACGTAATTCCTAAACATTCTAAGAATTTATGAAAACGTCAAAATGACCATATCTAATGGCTCGCTTGTCAGATAATGATTCATATTCTTCCTGGGGGTGTATATATGAATACATTTTAATAAGATTTCATGTTGTTAAAATGCTGTTAGTTTCAACTTGAATCTCCTCTCTGTTTCCTCTCTCAGGACAGTAGGCCGCTGCTGGAGGACAGGTGTGAGTTCTACGCCAGTGGATCAGGGTACGCCTACGACAACTATTATACTGAGGTGAATCAGAACACACACACACACACACACACACACACACACACACACACACACACACACACACACACACACACCACACACACACACCACACACACACACACACACACACACACCCCACCACACACACATCTCCTCCACACACACACACACCTCCTCCACACACACACACACACACACACAAACACCTCCTCCACACACACACCTCGCCACCACACACACACACACACCTCCTCCACACACACACCTCCTCTACACACACACCTCCTCCACACACACACCCCCCACCACACACACCCCACCACACACACACACCTCCTCCACACACACACACACACACACCTCCACACACACACCTCCACCTCCCACCACACACACACATCCTTCCTAAGTATACTGTGTGTGAAAAACGTTGAATGACTTGCTTATGGCTTTCAGAATTCATTAAAGCTCGATGAAGTCTTTACAGAGTTAGTAAAAGTTGTGGGGCGGATCTTTCCCTTCCCACTCAGTACAGCGTGTTCACAGTGTTACCATGGAGATTGAGCCTGTGTCTGAAATAACACCCTATTCCTTTAATAGTGGAGGAGGGGGGGGCGTAGGTCTATCTTTAGAGTCTGAAATAATATGGGGGGTAGATAATACATAGTTAGGGGTTATGGGGGGTAGATAATACATAGTTAGGGGTTATGGGGGGGTAGATAATACATAGTTAGGGGTTATGGGGGGGTAGATAATACATAGTTATGGTTATGGGGGGGTAGATAATACATAGTTAGGGTTATGGGGGGGTAGATAATACATAGTTAGGGGTTATGGGGGGGTAGATAATACATAGTTATGGGTTATGGGGGGGTAGATAATACATAGTTAGGGGTTATGGGGGGGCAGATAATACATAGTTAGGGGTTATGGGGGGGCAGATAATACATAGTTAGGGGTTATGGGGGGGCAGATAATACATAGTTAGGGGTTATGGGGGGTAGATAATACATAGTTAGGGGTTATGGTTTGGGACGGGTTCGCTGGTTGGGGTTTTGGGCTCTCTGGCACCATCTACTGACAATGACATATTATGTTATTTGCTGCCATAGTAATGTCTCTTTGTCTCTGTTCTGTCTGTCTGTCTGTCTGTCTGTCTGTCTGTCTGTCTGTCTGTCTGTCTGTCTGTCTGTCTGTCTGTCTGTCTGTCTGTAGGTGGTGTGCAGCTCATTCAACAGTGAGTGTAAAGTGAGAATGAAGAGCAACACCTGCTACTGCTGTGACCTGTACAACTGTGAGAGGTAAGGAAAAACACCTGTGTGTGTGTTCCCGTTCAAGCACGGAGGTGTGTGTGTGACTGTCTGTTGTCTCCTCTCTCTCCTCCAGTCCAGACTACCATACCCATTACTATGAGTTCACTCTGTCTCCTCTCTCTCCTCCAGTCCAGACTACCATACCCATTACTATGAGTTCACTCTGTCTCCTGTCTCTCCTCCAGTCCAGACTACCATACCCATTACTATGAGTTCACTCTGTCTCCTGTCTCTCCTCCAGTCCAGACTACCATACCCATTACTATGAGTTCACTCTGTCTCCTGTCTCTCCTCCAGTCCAGACTACCATACCCAGTACTATGAGTTCACTCTGTCTCCTGTCTCTCCTCCAGTCCAGACTACCATACCCATTACTATGAGTTCACTCTGTCTCCTGTCTCTCCTCCAGTCCAGACTACCATACCCATTACTATGAGTTCACTCTGTCTCCTGTCTCTCCTCCAGTCCAGACTACCATACCCAGTACTATGAGTTCACTCTGTCTCCTGTCTCTCCTCCAGTCCAGACTACCATACCCATTACTATGAGTTCACTCTGTCTCCTGTCTCTCCTCCAGTCCAGACTACCATACCCATTACTATGAGTTCACGGGGGTGAGTAGCTGCTGGGATGTGGTCCATCTCCATCGTCTGCTGTGGGCCTGTGTGGTGCTCAACATAATGGGCCTGTTCCTGGGAATCATCACAGCTGCTATACTGGGGGCTTACAAGGACCTGGTGGGCATACACACACACACACACACACACACACACACACACACACACACACACACACACACACACACACACACACACACAATACCTAGAACACACGTCTGTTTGTTAGGTACCTATTTCATTTGTTATTGTTTACACTAACTATATGTATTCCTCTCTCTTCCCCCCTCCCCTCCCCTCCCCTCTCTCTTTCTCCCTTCCCCCTCCCCCTCCCCCTTTCTCCCTTCCCCCCTCCCCTCCCCCTTTCTCCTTCCCCCCTCCCCTCCCCTCTCCTCTTTCTCCCTTCCCCCCTCCCCCCTCTCTCTTTCTCCCTTCCCCCCTCCCCTCCCCTCTCTCTTTCTCCCTTCCCCCCTCCCCCCTCTCTCTTTCTCCCTTCCCCCCTCCCCTCCCCTCTCTCTTTCTCCCTTCCCCCCTCCCCTCCCCTCTTTCTCTCTCCCTTCCCCCCTCCCCTCCACTCTCTCTTTCTCCCTTCCCCCCTCCCCTCCGCTCTCTCTTTCTCCCTTACCCCCTTCTCTCCCCTCTCCCTTCCCTTCACCCTCTCTCCCTCCCTTCACTCTCCCTCTTTCCCTCCCCTCTCCCTTCGCCCCTTCTCTCCCTTCCCTCCCCTCTCCCCTCTCCCTTCACCCTCTCTCCCTCCCTTCGCTCTCCCTCTTTCCCTCCTCTCCCCTCTCCCTCTCCCTTCCCCCTCCCCCTTCCCCCTCTCTTTCTCCCTCCCCTCCCCCCTTCCCTCTCTCTTTCTCCCTCCCTGCCCTCTCCCTTCCCCTCTCTCTTTCTCTCTCCCTGCCCTCTCCCTTCCCCTCTCTCTTTCTCTCTCCCTGCCCTCTCCCTTCCCCTCTCTCTTTCTCCCTCCCTCCCATCTCCCTTCCCCCCCTCTTCTCCCCTCCCCTCCCCTCCCCCTTCCCTCCCCTCCCCTCTCCCTCCCTCCTCCCTCTCCTTCCCTCCTTCTGTCTCCCTTTATCTCAGGCTCCCGCCCCCCAGATGTCCCCCAGTCCCGCCCCACCCCCCCACATCATGTATAACCCCACCCAGCACGTGGTGACCTACGCTGGCTTCTGCCCCAATGGACAGGCCCTGCCCGCCTACCCCAACTACCCCGCTTTGCCCATGCAGGTAAAAATACCCCAACTACCCCGCTCTGCCCCTGTAGGTTAGACCCCAACTACCCCACTCTGCCCCTATAGGTTAGACCCCAACTACCCCACTATGCCCCTGTAGGTTAGACCCCAACTACCCCACTCTGCCCCTGTAGGTTAGACCCCAACTACCCCACTCTGCCCCTGTAGGTTAGACCCCAACTACCCCACTCTGCCCCTGTAGGTTAGACCCCAACTACCCCACTCTGCCCCTGTAGGTTAGACCCCAACTACCCCACTCTGTCCCTGTAGGTTAGACCCCAACTACCCCACTCTGCCCCTCTAGGTTAGACCCCAACTACCCCACTCTGCCCCTGTAGGTTAGACCCCAACTACCCCAACTACCCCACTCTGCCCCTGTAGATTAGACCCCAACTACCCCACTCTGCCCCTGGAGGTTAGACCCCAACTACCCCACTCTGCCCCTGTAGGTTAGACCCCAACTACCCCACTCTGCCCCTGTAGGTTAGACCCCAACTACCCCACTCTGCCCCTCTAGGTTAGACCCCAACTACCCCCACTCTGTCCCTGTAGGTTAGACCCCAACTACCCCACTCTGCCCCTCTAGGTTAGACCCCAACTACCCCACTCTGCCCCTGTAGGTTAGACCCCAACTACCCCACTCTGCCCCTGTAGGTTAGACCCCAACTACCCCACTCTGCCCCTGCAGGTTAGACCCCAACTACCCCACTCTGTCCCTACAGGGTTAGACCCCAACTACCCCCAACTACCCCACTCTGCCCCTGCAGGTTAGACCCCAACTAGCCCACTCTGCCCCTACAGGGTTAGACCCCAACTACCCCCAAAGGTTAGACCCCAACTACCCCACTCTGCCCCTACGGGGTTAGACCCCAACTAACCCCAACTACCCCACTCTGCCCCTGCAGGTTAGACCCCAACTACCCCACTCTGCCCCTGTAGGTTAGACCCCAACTACCCCACTCTGCCCCTGTAGGTTAGACCCCAACTACCCCACTCTGCCCCTCTAGGTTAGACCCCAACTACCCCACTCTGTCCCTGTAGGTTAGACCCCAACTACCCCACTCTGCCCCTCTAGGTTAGACCCCAACTACCCCACTCTGCCCCTGTAGGTTAGACCCCAACTACCCCACTCTGCCCCTGTAGGTTGGACCCCAACTACCCCACTATGCCCCTGCAGGTTAGACCCCAACTACCCCACTCTGTCCCTACAGGGTTAGACCCCAACTACCCCCAACTACCCCACTCTGCCCCTGCAGGTTAGACCCCAACTAGCCCACTCTGCCCCTACAGGGTTAGACCCCAACTACCCCCAAAGGTTAGACCCCAACTACCCCACTCTGCCCCTACGGGGTTAGACCCCAACTAACCCCAACTACCCCACTCTGCCCCTGCAGGTTAGACCCCAACTACCACAAACTACCCCACTCTGCCCCTACGGGGTTTGACCCCAACTACCCCACTCTGCCCCTGTAGGTTAGACCCCAACTACCCCACTCTGCCCCTACGGGGTTAGACCCCGACTACCCCACTCTGCCCCTGCAGGTTAGACCCCAACTACCACAAACTACCCCACTCTGCCCCTACGGGGTTTGACCCCAACTACCCCACTCTGCCCCTGTAGGTTAAACCCCAACTACCCCGCTCTGCCCGTACGGGGTTAGACCCAAACTACCCCAACTACCCCAACTACCCCACTCTGCCCCTGTAGGTTAGACCCCGACTACTGCACTCTGCCCCTGTAGGTTAGACCCCAACTACCCCACTCTGCCCCTGTAGGTTAGACCCCGACTACTGCACTCTGCCCCTGTAGGTTAGACCCCAACTACCCCACTCTGCCCCTACGGGGTTAGACCCCGACTACTGCACTCTGCCCCTACGGGGTTAGACCCCCGACTACCCCACTCTGCCCCTGTAGGTTAGATCCTGACTACTGCACTCTGCCCCTGTAGGTTAGACCCCGACTACCGCACTCTGCCCCTGTAGGTTAGACCCCGACTACCCCACTCTGCCCCTCTAGGTTAGACCCCAACTACCCCACTCTGCCCCTGTAGGTTAGACCCCGACTACCCCACTCTGCCCCTGTAGGTTAGACCCCGACTACCTCACTCTGCCCCTACGGGGTTAGACCCCGACTACCCCACTCTGCCCCTACGGGGTTAGACCCCGACTACCCCACTCTGCCCCTGTAGGTTAGACCCCGACTACCCCACTCTGCCCCTACGGGGTTAGACCCCGACTACCCCACTCTGCCCCTACGGGGTTAGACCCCGACTACCCCACTCTGCCCCTACGGGGTTAGACCCTGACTACCCCACTCTGCCCCTGCAGCTGATTAGCTGTTGTCTCACCTACTGTTTTAGCTAGCTTTCCCAATTCAACACCTGTGATTACTGTATGCCTCGCTGTATGTCTCTCTCAAATGTCAATATGCCTTGTATACTGTTGTTCAGGTTAGTTATCATTGTTTTAGTTCACAATGGAGCCCCTAGTTCCACTCTTCATACCCCTGATAACTCCTTTGTCCCACCTCCCACACATGCGGTGACCTCACCCATTACTACCAGCATGTCCAGAGATACAACCTCTCTCATCATCACCCAGTGCCTGGGCTTACCTCCGCTGTACCCGCACCCCACCATACCCCTGTCTGCGCATTATGCCCTGAATATATTCTACCATGCCCAGAAACCTGCTCCTTTTATTCTCTGTCCCCAACGCTCTAGGCGACCAGTTTTGATAGCCTTTAGCCGCACCCTCATACTACTCCTTCTCTGTTCCGCGGGTGATGTGGAGGTAAACCCAGGCCCTGCATGTCCCCAGGCACCCTCATTTGTTGACTTCTGTGATCGAAAAAGCCTTGGTTTCATGCATGTCAACATCAGAAGCCTCCTCCCTAAGTTTGTCTTACTCACTGCTTTAGCACACTCTGCTAACCCTGATGTCCTTGCTGTGTCTGAATCCTGGCTCAGGAAGGCCACCAAAAATTCAGAGATTTCCATACCCAACTATAACATCTTCCGTCAAGATAGAACTGCCAAAGGGGGAGGAGTTGCAGTTTACTGCAGAGATAGCCTGCAAAGTAATGTCATACTTTCCAGGTCCATACCCAAACAGTTCGAACTACTAATTTTGAAAATTACTCTCTCCAGAAATAAGTCTCTCACGGTTGCCGCCTGCTACCGACCCCCCTCAGCTCCCAGCTGTGCCCTGGACACCATTTGTGAATTGATCGCCCCCCATCTAGCTTCAGAGTTTGTTCTGTTAGGTGACCTAAACTGGGATATGCTTAACACCCCGCCAGTCCTACAATCTAAGCTAGATGCCCTCAATCTCACACAAATCATCAAGGAACCCACCAGGTACAACCCTAACTCTGTAAACAAGGGCACCCTCATAGACGTCATCCTGACCAACTGGCCCTCCAAATACACCTCCGCTGTCTTCAACCAGGATCTCAGCGATCACTGCCTCATTGCCTGTATCCGCTACGGAGCCGCAGTCAAACGACCACCCCTCATCACTGTCAAACGCTCCCTAAAACACTTCTGTGAGCAGGCCTTTCTAATCGACCTGGCCCGGGTATCCTGGAAGGACATTGACCTCATCCCGTCAGTTGAGGATGCCTGGTCATTCTTTAAAAGTAACTTCCTCACCATTTTAGATAAGCATGCTCCGTTCAAAAAATGCAGAACTAAGAACAGATACAGCCCTTGGTTCACCCCAGACCTGACTGCCCTCGACCAGCACAAAAACATCCTGTGGCGGACTGCAATAGCATCGAATAGTCCCCGTGATATGCAACTGTTCAGGGAAGTCCGGAACCAATACACGCAGTCAGTCAGGAAAGCTAAGGCCAGCTACTTCAGGCAGAAGTTTGCATCCTGTAGCTCCAACTCCAAAAAGTTCTGGGACACTGTGAAGTCCATGGAGAACAAGAGCACCTCCTCCCAGCTGCCCACTGCACTGAGGCTAGGTAACACGGTCACCACTGATAAATCCATGATTATCGAAAACTTCAATAAGCATTTCTCAACGGCTGGCCATGCCTTCCGCCTGGCTACTTCAACCTCGGCCAACAGCTCCGCCCCCCCCGCAGCTCCTCGCCCAAGCCTCTCCAGGTTCTCCTTTACCCAAATCCAGATAGCAGATGTTCTGAAAGAGCTGCAAAACCTGGACCCGTACAAATCAGCTGGGCTTGACAATCTGGACCCTCTATTTCTGAAACTATCTGCCACCATTGTCGCAACCCCTATTACCAGCCTGTTCAACCTCTCTTTCATCTCGTCTGAGATCCCCAAGGATTGGAAAGCTGCCGCAGTCATCCCCCTCTTCAAAGGGGGAGACACCCTGGACCCAAACTGTTACAGACCTATATCCATCCTGCCCTGCCTATCTAAGGTCTTCGAAAGCCAAGTCAACAAACAGGTCACTGACCATCTCGAATCCCACCGTACCTTCTCCGCTGTGCAATCTGGTTTCCGAGCCGGTCATGGGTGCACCTCAGCCACACTCAAGGTACTAAACGATATCATAACCGCCATCGATAAAAGACAGTACTGTGCAGCCGTCTTCATCGACCTTGCCAAGGCTTTCGACTCTGTCAATCACCATATTCTTATCGGCAGACTCAGTAGCCTCGGTTTTTCGGATGACTGCCTTGCCTGGTTCACCAATTACTTTGCAGACAGAGTTCAGTGTGTCAAATCGGAGGGCATGCTGTCCGGTCCTCTGGCAGTCTCTATGGGGGTGCCACAGGGTTCAATTCTCGGGCCGACTCTTTTCTCTGTGTATATCAATGATGTTGCTCTTGCTGCGGGCGATTCCCTGATCCACCTCTACGCAGACGACACCATTCTATATACTTTCGGCCCGTCTTTGGACACTGTGCTATCTAACCTCCAAACAAGCTTCAATGCCATACAACACTCCTTCCGTGGCCTCCAACTGCTCTTAAACGCTAGTAAAACCAAATGCATGCTTTTCAACCGGTCGCTGCCTGCACCTGCATGCCCGACTAGCATCACCACCCTGGATGGTTCCGACCTAGAATATGTGGACGTCTATAAGTACCTAGGTGTCTGGCTAGACTGCAAACTCTCCTTCCAGACTCATATCAAACATCTCCAATCGAAAATCAAATCAAGAGTCGGCTTTCTATTCCGCAACAAAGCCTCCTTCACTCACGCCGCCAAGCTTACCCTAGTAAAACTGACTATCCTACCGATCCTCGACTTCGGCGATGTCATCTACAAAATGGCTTCCAACACTCTACTCAGCAAACTGGATGCAGTCTATCACAGTGCCATCCGTTTTGTCACTAAAGCACCTTATACCACCCACCACTGCGACTTGTATGCTCTAGTCGGCTGGCCCTCGCTACATATTCGTCGCCAGACCCACTGGCTCCAGGTCATCTACAAGTCTATGCTAGGTAAAGCTCCGCCTTATCTCAGCTCACTGGTCACGATGGCAACACCCATCCGTAGCACGCGCTCCAGCAGGTGTATCTCACTGATCATCCCTAAAGCCAACACCTCATTTGGCCGCCTTTCGTTCCAGTACTCTGCTGCCTGTGACTGGAACGAATTGCAAAAATCGCTGAAGTTGGAGACTTTTATCTCCCTCACCAACTTCAAACATCAGCTATCTGAGCAGCTAACCGATCGCTGCAGCTGTACATAGTCTATTGGTAAATAGCCCACCCTTTTCACCTACCTCATCCCCATACTGTTTTTATTTATTTACTTTTCTGCTCTTCTGCACACCAATATCTCTACCTGTACATGACCATCTGATCATTTATCACTCCAGTGTTAATCTGCAAAATTGTAATTATTTGCCTACCTCCTCATGCCTTTTGCACACATTGTATATAGACCCCCCTTTGTTTTCTACTGTGTTATTGACTTGTTAATTGTTTACTCCATGTGTAACTCTTTGTTGTATGCTCACACTGCTATGCTTTATCTTGGCCAGGTCGCAGTTGCAAATGAGAACTTGTTCTCAACTAGCCTACCTGGTTAAATAAAGGTGAAATAAAAATAAATTAAAAAAGACCCCGACTACCCCACTCTGCCCCTGTAGGTTAGACCCCGACTACCCCACTCTGCCCCTACGGGGTTAGACCCCGACTACCCCACTCTGCCCCTACGGGGTTAGACCCCGACTACCCCACTCTGCCCCTGTAGGTTAGACCCCGACTACCCCACTCTGCCCCTACGGGTTAGACCCCGACTACCCCACTCTGCCCCTACGGGGTTAGACCCCGACTACCCCACTCTGCCCCTACGGGGTTAGACCCCGACTACCCCACTCTGCCCCTACGGGGTTAGACCCCGACTACCCCACTCTGCCCCTGCAGGTTAGACCCCGACTACCCCACTCTGCCCCTACGGGGTTAGACCCCGACTACCCCACTCTGCCCCTACGGGGTTAGACCCCGACTACCCCACTCTGCCCCTACGGGGTTAGACCCCGACTACCCCACTCTGCCCCTACGGGGTTAGACCCCAACTACCCCACTCTGCCCCTGTAGGTTAGACCCCGACTACCCCACTCTGCCCCTACGGGGTTAGACCCCGACTACCCCACTCTGCCCCTACGGGGTTAGACCCCGACTACCCCACTCTGCCCCTACGGGGTTAGACCCCGACTACCCCACTCTGCCCCTACGGGGTTAGACCCCGACTACCCCACTCTGCCCCTGCAGGTTAGACCCCGACTACCCCACTCTGCCCCTGTAGGTTAGACCCCGACTACCCCACTCTGCCCCTACGGGGTTAGACCCCGACTACCCCACTCTGCCCCTACGGGGTTAGACCCCGACTACCCCACTCTGCCCCTACGGGGTTAGACCCCGACTACCCCACTCTGCCCCTACGGGGTTAGACCCTGACTACCCCACTCTGCCCCTGCAGGTTAGACCCCGACTACCCCACTCTGCCCCTGTAGGTTAGACCCCAACTACCCCACTCTGCCCCTGTAGGTTAGACCCCGACTACCCCACTCTGCCCCTGTAGGTTAGACCCCAACTACCCCACTCTGCCCCTGTAGGTTAGACCCCGACTACCCCACTCTGCCCCTACGGGGTTAGACCCCGACTACCCCACTCTGCCCCTGTAGGTTAGACCCCGACTACCCCACTCTGCCCCTACGGGGTTAGACCCCGACTACCCCACTCTGCCCCTACGGGGTTAGACCCCAACTACCCCACTCTGCCCCTGTAGGTTAGACCCCGACTACCCCACTCTGCCCCTACGGGGTTAGACCCCGACTACCCCACTCTGCCCCTGTAGGTTAGACCCCGACTACCCCACTCTGCCCCTACGGGTTAGACCCCGACTACCCCACTCTGCCCCTACGGGGTTAGACCCGACTACCCCACTCTGCCCCTACGGGGTTAGACCCCGACTACCCCACTCTGCCCCTACGGGGTTAGACCCCGACTACCCCACTCTGCCCCTACGGGGTTAGACCCCGACTACCCCACTCTGCCCCTGCAGGTTAGACCCCGACTACCCCACTCTGCCCCTGTAGGTTAGACCCCGACTACCCCACTCTGCCCCTACGGGGTTAGACCCCGACTACCCCACTCTGCCCCTACGGGGTTAGATCCCGACTACCCCACTCTGCCCCTACGGGGTTAGATCCCGACTACCCCACTCTGCCCCTACGGGGTTAGACCCCGACTACCCCACTCTGCCCCTACGGGGTTAGACCCCGACTACCCCACTCTGCCCCTACGGGGTTAGACCCTGACTACCCCACTCTGCCCCTGCAGGTTAGACCCCGACTACCCCACTCTGCCCCTGTAGGTTAGACCCCCAACTACCCCACTCTGCCCCTGTAGGTTAGACCCCGACTACCCCACTCTGCCCCTACGGGGTTAGACCCCGACTACCCCACTCTGCCCCTACGGGGTTAGACCCCGACTACCCCACTCTGCCCCTACGGGGTTAGACCCCGACTACCCCACTCTGCCCCTACGGGGTTAGACCCCGACTACCCCACTCTGCCCCTGCAGGTTAGACCCCGACTACCCCACTCTGCCCCTGTAGGTTAGACCCCAACTACCCCACTCTGCCCCTGTAGGTTAGACCCCAACTACCCCACTCTGCCCCTGTAGGTTAGACCCCAACTACCCCAACTACCCCACTCTGCCCCTGCAGGTTAGACCCCAAAGCTCCTCCTCATCCAGTGATATGAATGTCTCCTCTCTGTCGTCTCTCTCCTCTCTTTATCCTCGCTCTCTTCTCTCTATGTCTCTCTCTCTCTCCTCTGTTGTCTCTCTCTCTCGACCTCGGTCTCTCTCTCTCTCCTCTGTTGTCTCTCCTCTTCTCTCTCTCTGTCTTTCTCAGCACCACAGCAGTTACCAGGGCCCCTCCACCCCCCAGCCCGGCCTGGAGATGACCCTAACCCCCTCCTCTCCGTCAGAGGAGAGCCAGAGCCAGCCTTCCGCCCAGGCCCCCTGCCAGCCCACCTTCCAGACTGGCTCCCAGGACCCTGGTCAGGGTTACATGCTAACACCCAACGCCCCTGCCCTCTACCCTGGCCCCGTCTACGGGCCCTCCGGCTTCGAGAAGCCCCCTCCTTATGCATGCTGAATGCCAACCTGACCTTTAGCCTTTGACCTTTAGGCCAGGGTAAGAGAGGCTAATGTCCAGAAACAACACCTAGTCTCTGTCACCTGGTCAGCACAGACATGAAGGAATCAGCTCGGTGTGACAGCTTCCATATATCCTATCAATCAATCAGATATGGCTTCCATATAACAAACATATCCTTCCAACCAATCAGATATGGCCTCCATCTACCCTTCCAACCAATCAGATATGGCTTCCATATAACAAACATATCCTTCCAACCAATCAGATATGGCCTCCATCTACCCTTCCAACCAATCAGATATGGCTTCCATATAACAAACATATCCTTCCAACCAATCAGATATGGCTTCCATATAACAAATATATCCTTCCAACCAATCAGATATGGCTTCCATATAACAAATATATCCTTCCAACCAATCAGATATGGCTTCCATATAACAAATATATCCTTCCAATCATTGCTTCTTACGGCCAGCTATGGGATTCCTTTAGATCTGCACACAACAACAAGTTAGGGAATAAAAGGGACTAGGAGACATGGGGCTAGGAGACAAGGGACTAGGATAAGGGACTAGGAGACATGGGGCTAGGGGATAAGGGACTAGGAGACATGGGGCTAGGGGATAAGGGACTAGGAGACATGGGGCTAGGGGACTAGGAGACATGGGGCTAGGAGACAAGGGACTAGGATATGGGGCTAGGAGACATGGGGCTAGGAGACAAGGGACTAGGATAAGGGACTAGGAGACATGGGGCTAGGGGATAAGGGACTAGGGCTTCTTTCTGGACTAGGCCAGAGAATGTAGCACAAGCAGGGTTGGGGAGGTTACTTTTAAAATGCACCTGTCCAAAATAGTAATTATTGGATTACTCAAACTAAGTAATGTAATCTGATTACTTTTACTGTTGCAATTAGATTAAATCAAATCAAATCAAATTTATTTATATAGCCCTTCGTACATCAGCTGATATCTCAAAGTGCTGTACAGAAACCCAGCCTAAAACCCCAAACAGCAAGCAATGCAGGTGTAGAAGCATTAGAAGCATTTGAAGAAGACAAACTGGCATACTACCAATTGCACAACATTTATTGCAGGATAAATCAATGGCAAGAGGTCCAGATACAGCCTCTAGCCTCTCACCTGGTTAGCAGTTAGCACAGACCTGAAGGAACCAGATGGTGTGATGGCTTCCATATACCCTTCCAACCAATCAGATATGGCCTCCATATATACCCTTCCAATCAATCAGATATGGCCTCCATCTACCCTTCCAATCAATCAGATATGGCCTCCATTTACCCTTCCAATCAATCTAGCCTCTCACCTGGTTAGCAGTTAGCACAGACCTGAAGGAACCAGATGGTGTGATGGCTTCCATATACCCTTCCAATCAATCAGATATGGCCTCCATATACCCTTCCAACCAATCAGATATGGCCTCCATCTACCCTTCCAATCAATCAGATATGGCCTCCATATACCCTTCCAATCAATCAGATATGGCCTCCATATACCATTCCAATCAATCAGATATGGCCTCCATATACCCTTCCAATCAATCAGATATGGCCTCCATCTACCCTTCCAATCAATCAGATATGGCCTCCATTTACCATTCCAATCAGATATGGCCTCCATATACCCTTCCAATCAATCAGATATGGCCTCCATATACCCTTCCAATCAGATATGGCCTCCATATACCCTTCCAATCAATCAGATATGGCCTCCATATACCCTTCCAATCATTGCTTCTTACCCAGCTATCAGATTCATCCAGAACTCCACACAACAACGAGGTAAGAACTAGAAGGGACTAGGAGTCTAGGGACTAAGAGATTATGGGCTAGGAGACAAGGGGCTAGGGCGTGTTTTTGGACCAGGCCAGAGACTGTAGCAGAAGACACCTCACAGACAGATAAGCCATGACAGAGAGAAGACCTCTGGACTTTAATAATCATCTATTAATGTAGTGCAGGTTAGACCCCAACTACCCCCAGCTACCCCACTCTGCCCCTGTAGGTTAGACCCCAAACTACCCCACTCTGCCCCTGTAGGTTAGACCCAAACTACCCCAAACTACCCCACTCTGCCCCTGTAGGTTAGACCCTAACTACCCCAAACTACCCCACGCTGCCCCTGTAGGTTAGACCCAAACTACCCCAACTACCCCAAACTACCCCACTCTGCCTCTGTAGGTTAGACCCCAACTACCCCAAACTACCCCACTCTGCCCCTGTAGGTTAGACCCAAACTACCCCAACTACCCCAAACTACCCCACTCTGCCCCTGTTGGTTATACCCCAACTACCCCACTCTGCCCCTGTTGGTTATACCCCAACTACCCCAAACTACCCCACTCTGCCCCTGTAGGTTAGACCCCAACTACCCCAAACTACCCCACTCTGCCCCTGTAGGTTAGACCCCAACTACCCCAAACTACCCCACTCTGCCCCTGTAGGTTAGACTCCAACTACCCCCAGCTACCCCACTCTGCCCCTGTAGGTTAGACCCCAACTACCCCAAACTACCCCACTCTGCCCCTTTAGGTTAGACCCCAACTACCCCCAGCTACCCCCACTCTGCCCCTCTAGGTTAGACCCCAACTACCCCACTCTGCCCCTCTAGGTTAGACCCCAACTACCCCACTCTGCCCCTGTAGGTTAGACCCCAACTACCCCACTCTGCCCCTCTAGGTTAGACCCCAAACTACCCCACTCTGCCCCTATAGGTTAGACCCCAACTACCCCCACTCTGCCCCTGTAGGTTAGACCCCAACTACCCCACTCTGCCCCTGTAGGTTAGACCCCAACTACCCCACTCTGCCCCTATAGGTTAGACCCCAACTACCCCACTCTGCCCCTGTAGGTTAGACCCCAACTACCCCACTCTGCCCCTGTAGGTTAGACCCCAACTACCCCCAACTACCCCACTCTGCCCCTGTAGGTTAGACCCCAACTACCCCCAACTACCCCCAGCTACCCCACTCTGCCCCTGTAGGTTAGACCCCAACTACCCCCAACTACCCCACTCTGCCCCTGTAGGTTAAACCCCAACTACCCCAACTACCCCACTCTGCCCCTGTAGGTTAGACCCCAACTACCCCACTCTGCCCCTGTAGGTTAGACCCCAACTACCCCACTCTGCCCCTCTAGGTTAGACCCCAACTACCCCACTCTGCCCCTGTAGGTTAGACCCCAACTACCCCACTCTGCCCCTGTAGGTTAGACCCCAACTACCCCACTCTGCCCCTGTAGGTTAGACCCCAACTACCCCACTCTGCCCCTGTAGGTTAGACCCCAACTACCCCACTCTGCCCCTGTAGGTTAGACCCCAACTACCCCACTCTGCCCCTCTAGGTTAGACCCCAACTACCCCACTCTGCCCCTGTAGGTTAGACCCCAACTACCCCACTCTGCCCCTGTAGGTTAGACCCCAACTACCCCACTCTGCCCCTGTAGGTTAGACCCCAACTACCCCACTCTGCCCCTGTAGGTTAGACCCCAACTACCCACTCTGCCCCTGTAGGTTAGACCCCAACTACCCCACTCTGCCCCTGTAGGTTAGACCCCCAACTACCCCAACTCTGCCCCTGTAGGTTGCCCCAACTACCCCACTCTGCCCCCTATAGGTTAGACCCCAACTACCCCACTCTGCCCCTGCGGTTAGACCCCAACTACCCCACTCTGCCCTGTAGGTTAGACCCCAACTACCCCACTCTGCCCCTATAGGTTAGACCCCAACTACCCCACTCTGCCCTGTAGGTTAGACCCCAACTACCCCACTCTGCCCCTGTACGGTTAGACCCCAACTACCCCACTCTGCCCCTGTAGGTTAGACCCAACTACCCCACTCTGCCCCTCTAGGTTAGACCCCAACTACCCCCACTCTGCCCCTGTAGGTTAGACCCCAACTACCCCACTCTGCCCCTGTAGGTTAGACCCCAACTACCCCCAACTACCCCACTCTGCCCCTCTAGGTTAGACCCCAACTACCCCAACTACCCCACTCTGCCCCTGTAGGTTAGACCCCAACTACCCCCAACTACCCCACTCTGCCCCTCTAGGTTAGACCCCAACTACCCCAACTACCCCACTCTGCCCGTGTAGGTTAGACCCCAACTACCCCCACTCTGCCCCTGTAGGTTAGACCCCAACTACCCCACTCTGCCCCTCTAGGTTAGACCCCAACTACCCTACTCTGCCCCTGCAGGTTAGAACACGTTTTAAATGACCTACTGTGTGGCTACGATGTTGACTTCGGCATGTTATTTATCAATCTGTTAATATCAATATTGAAATGCTTATAACGTTGTTATAATCATCATGGATTGACCTATTGCCTTTATCGTGGAGTTCATACAGATATTTACCTTTCAACAGTTTTCTGTCTCTAGACTTCCAGGCTGACTGTCCACAGTATTTATCAAACCGTCATGTGCAATTATTAAACTGAACCAGTAGCTTTTAGAGTCTTCTAACTATATAGTGTATATATATATATATACCAACAGACTGGTGATCCCAGTAACTTATAGACCTACTGTATCTCCTATGTTATAATATACCACCAGACTAGTGATCCCAGTAACTTATAGACCTACTGTATCTCCTATGTTATAATATACCACCAGACTAGTGATCCCAGTAACTTATAGACCTACAGTATCTCCTATGTTATAATATACCAACAGACTAGTGATCCCAGTAACTTATAGACCTACTGTATCTCCTATGTTATAATATACCACCAGACTAGTGATCCCAGTAACTTATAGACCTACTGTATCTCCTATGTTATAATATACCACCAGACTAGTGATCCCAGTAACTTATAGACCTACTGTATCTCCTATGTTATAATATACCACCAGACTAGTGATCCCAGTAACTTATAGACCCACTGTATCTCCTATGTTATAATATACCACCAGACTAGTGATCCCAGTAACTGAGACATACTGTATCTCCTATAATGGTTATTAACAGTCTTATTTAATCTTCATATATAGTTTATAAAGTGCATATACTGTACCAGTCAAAGGTTTGTACCACACCTACTCATTCCAGGGTTTTTATTTATTTAAAAAAAAACTATTTTCTACAATGTAGAATAATAGTGAAGACATCAAACTATGAAAAAACACATATGGAATCATGTAGTAACCAAAAAAATGTCAAACAAATCTAAATATATTTTAGATTCTTCAAAATAGCCACCCTTTGCCGTGATGACAGCTTTGCACACGCTTGGTATTCTCTCAACCAGCTTCACCTGGAATACTTTTCCAACAGTCTTGAAAGAGTTCCCACATATGCTGAGCACTTGTTGGCTGCTTTTCCCTCACTCTGTGGTCCCAACTCATCCAAACCATCTCAATTGGGTTGAGGTCGGGTGATTGTGGAGGCCAGGTCATCTGATGCAGCACTCCATCACGTTCCTTCTTGGTGAAATAGCCCTTACACCGCCTGAAGGTGTGTTGGGGTCATTGTCCTGTTGAAAACAAATGATAGCCCCACTAAGCGCAAACCAGCTGGGTGGCATATCGCTGCAGAATGCTGTGGTAGCCATGCTGGTTAAGTGTGCCTTGAATTCTAAATAAATCAGACAGTTCACCGGCAAAGCAACCCCACACCATCACACCTCCTCCTCCATGCTTTACGGTGGGAACCACTCATGTGGAGATCATCCGTTCACCTACTCTGCGTCTCACAAAGACATAGCGGTTGGAACCAAAATCTAACATTTTCACTCATCAGACCAAAGGACATATTTCCACCGGTCTAATGTCCATTGCTCGTGTGTCTTGGCCCAAGCAAGTCTCTTCTTCTTATTTGGTGCCCTGTAGAAATTTGACCGTGAGGCCACAAGGCTCCCTAAATTCTATCAGCATATCGAATGCGTGACACGAGCTGGTAGCATTCTGGACCATTGCTACTCTAACTTCCGCGATGCATACAAAGCCCTCCCTTCAGCAAATCTGACCATGACTCCATTTTGTTGCTCCCAGCCTATAGACAGAAACTAAAACAGGAAACGCCCATGCTCAGGTCTATCCAATGCTGGTCTGACCAATCAGATTCCACGCTTCAGATTGCTTCGATCATGTTCCGGGTAGCCTCAGACAATAATATTGATGTATACACTGACTCGGTGAGGGAGTTTGTTAGCAAGTGCATCTGTGATGTTGTACCCACTGACTATTAAAACCTTCCAGAAACCGTGGATTGATGCAGCATTCGTGCAAAACTGAAAGCTCGAACCACAGCTTTTAATCATGGCAAGGCAACTGTAAACATAACCGAATACAAACAGTGTAGCTATTCCCTCCGCAAGGCAATCAAACAAGCAAGGCGTCAGTATAGAGACAAAGTAGAGTTGCAATTCAACAGCTCAGACACAAGACGTATGTGGCAGGGTCTACAGTCAATCACGGATACAAAAAGAAAAACCAGCCCCCGTCGCGGACACCGATGTCTTGCTCCCAGACAAACCTAAACAACTTCTTTTGCTCGCTTTGAGGACAATACAGTGCCACTGACACAAGCCCGCTACCAAAGCCTGTGGGCTCTCCTTCACCATGGCTAACGTGAGTAAAACATTTAAACGTGTTAACCCTTGCAATGGCTGCCAGCCCAGACGGCATCCCCTAGCCGCGTCCTCAGAGCATGAGCAGACCAGCTGGCTGGTGTGTTTACGTGACATATTCAATCAATCCCTATCCCAGTCAGCTGTGCCCACATGGTTCAAGATGGCACCATTGTTCCTGTTCCCAAGAAGCTAAGGTAAATGAACTAAATGACTATCGCCCCATAGCACTCACTTCTGTCATCACGGAAGTGCTTTGAGAGACTAGTCAAGGATCATATCACCTCCACCCTACCTGATACCCTAGACCCACTCCAATTTTCTTACCGCCCCAAGAGGTCCACAGACGATGCAATCGCCACCACACTGCACACTGCCCTAACCCATCTGGACAAGAGGAATACCTATGTAAGAATGCTGTTCATTGACTACAGCTCAGCATTTAACACCATAGTACCCTCCAAACTCGTCATTAAACTCCAAACTCGGAGTGTGGTGTCAGGAAAACAACCTCTCACTCAACGTCAACAAAACAAAGGAAATTTATTGTGGTCTTCAGGAAACAGCAGAGGGAACAGACCCCAAATCCACGGGACAGTAGTGTAGAGAGTGGAACATTAAGATCCTCGCGCGTACACATCACGGACAAACTGAAATAGTCCACCCACACAGACAGCGTGGTGAAGAAGGTGCAACAGCACCTCTTCAACCTCAGGAGGCTGAAGAAATTTGCTTGTCACCTAAACAAGCCACTCACCACTCACAAACTTCTAACAGATGCACAATCGAGAGCATCCTGGTGGGCTGTATCACCGCCTGGTACGGCAACTGCTCCGCCCACAAACGTAATGCTCTCAAGAGGATAGTGCGGTCTGCACAATGCATCACCGGGGGCAAACTACCTGCCCTCCAGGACACCTACACCACCCGATGTCACAGGAAGGCCATAAAGATCATCAAGGACAACAACCACCCGAGCCACTGCCTGTTCCCCCCGCTATCATCCAGAAGGTGAGGTCAGTACAGGTGCATCAAAGCTGGGACCGAGAGACTGAAAAACAGCTTCTATCTCAAGGCCATCAGACTGTTAAACAGCCACCACTAACATTGAGTGGCTGCTGCCAACATACTGACTCAAATCTCTACCCACTTTAATACATTTCATAAATGGATGTAATAAAGGTATCACTGATCACTTTAAATAACATCACTTAATGTCTACATATCCTACACATCTCATGTATACTGTACCATCTACTGCATCTTGTCTATGCCGCACGTCCATCTCTCATCCATATATTTATGTATATATTCTTAGTCATCCCTTTACATTTGGGTGTGTAAGGCAGTCGTTGTGAATTTGTTAGATATTACTGCACTGTCGGGACTAGAAGCACAAGCATTTCGCTACACTTGCATTAACATTTGCTGAACATGTGAATGTGACCAATAACATTTGATTTGAAGGCCTGTCTCTGAATAGTTGATGTTGAGATGTGTCTGTTACTTGAACTCTTTCTGAGGCTGGTAACTCTAATGAACTTATCCTCTGCAGCAGAGGTAACTCTGGGTCTTCCTTTCCTGTGGCGGTCCTCATGAGAGCCAGTTTCATCATAGAGCTTGACAGTTTTGAGACTGCACATGAAGAAACTTCCAAAGTTCTTGACATGTTCCGTATTGACTGACCTTCATGTCTTAAAGTAATGATGGACTGTCGTTTCTCTTTGTTTATTTGAGCTGTTCTTGCCATAACATGGACTTGGTCTTTTACCAAATAGGGCTATATTCTGTATACCACCCTACCTGGTCACAACACAACTGATTGGCTCAAACGCATTAAGAGGGAAAGACATTACACAAATTAACTTAAGGCACACCTGTTAATTAAAATGCATTCCAGGTGACTACCTCATGAAGCTGGTTGAGAGAATGCCAAAAGTGTGCCAAGCTGTCAAGGCAAAGGTTGGCTACTTTGAATAATCTCATATTTGGATACTACATGTTTCCATGTGTTATTTCATAGTTTTGAAGTCTTCACTATTATTCTACAATGTAGAAAATAGTTACACAAAAAAAAATAGAATGAGTACGTGTGTCCAAACTGAAATAGAAATTAGAGAGAGTTATATACACACTGCTGTAGAGAGAAGGAAGGGCCTGGGTCAGAGAGTAGGAAGGGCTTGGTTCAGAGAGTAGGAAGGGCTTGGGTCAGAGAGTAGGAAGGGCTTGGTTCAGAGAGTAGGAAGGGCTTGGGTCAGAGAGTAGGAAGGGCTTGGTTCAGAGAGTAGGAAGGGCTTGGGTCAGTGAGAAGGAAGGGCTTGGGTCAGAGAGTAGGAAGGGCTTGGGTCAGAGAGTAGGAAGGGCTTGGGTCAGAGAGTAGGAAGGGCTTGGGTCAGAGAGTAGGAAGGGCTTGGGTCAGAGAGTAGGAAGGGCTTGGGTCAGAGAGTAGGAAGGGCTTGGGTCCGAGAGTAGGAAGGGCTTGAGTCAGAGAGTAGGAAGGGCTTGGGTCAGAGAGTAGGAAGGGCTTGGGTCAGAGAGTAGGAAGGGCCTGGGTCAGAGAGTAGGAAGGGCTTGGGTCAGAGAGTAGGAAGGGCTTGGGTCAGAGAGTAGGAAGGGCCTGGGTCAGAGAGTAGGAAGGGCTTGGGTCAGAGAGTAGGAAGGGCTTGGGTCAGAGAGTAGGAAGGGCCTGGGTCAGAGAGTAGGAAGGGCCTGGGTCAGAGAGTAGGAAGGGCTTGGGTCAGAGAGTAGGAAGGGCCTGGGTCAGAGAGTAGGAAGGGCTTGGGTCAGAGAGTAGGAAGGGCTTGGGTCAGAGAGTAGGAAGGGCCTGGGTCAGAGAGTAGGAAGGGCTTGGGTCAGAGAGTAGGAGGGCTTGGTTCAGAGAGTAGGAAGGGCTTGTGTCAGCGATTAACTGGAACATAAATTGAGAGGAGAACCAAATGTTTGAAATGTGAACCAACTTCTCTCACTGTGGTGGGATCCTGGTATTAAAATGTTTTACATTATAAAAAAAAATACTGACTGAAACATGTGATTTGTTATTACGCTTCTGGCTCCACCTAGTGGTCATGTGATGTAGTTGCAGTGTTCAGCTCTGATGACCAGGCCCTGGTCAAAACTAGTGGACTACATCGGGTCCCATTTGGGACATTATCATGGTCACACTGGGCTAAGACATAATGAGCAGCACAATGAAAAAAAATAAATCTCTCCACAACCAGTTTTAAAACTCCCATGTCATCATCTTTATTACGTTTTCAAATCAGACTGAATTGATGTGATCAGGGATGTAAAGACTTAAGACAGGAGAACAATCAGCAGCCAAACAAACCTATAGTATAATAAACACACAACACAGAGGAGAAAACCATCGATCGCTCCATTGTGAAACTCATCAGAAACTCTCGATCCCAGAGGAGGAAATACTGTAGCCCTTTCTGGCCTAATGAAATGATGATGATTTTGTTCTGACATTCTGTAGAGAAGTGGAACTGTTTTGGGTGATTATCTCAATGTGTTCAGGTCTTTATTTGTTTCCTTTGTCTTTTTTTTCTCTAAAAAGCATCACATTATTTACACATACAGTATATTACAACACTTCCACTCCTATTCTCTCAGTAGCTCAGTGGGGTGAAGCAGTGCTCTTGATGCCCTTCCCGTGTGTCTGATTGGTTACTGCATGTTAATTAGCCTCGTCTGATTGGCTTAAAGTGTGTTCCTGGCATGTGCTGATTGGTGATACTGAGGGAAGGAGGGCGGGGCATGTGAAAGGGGACAGTATTGGAGTGTTTCATTGGCTGACGGTGGGGTGGATGTAACTGTGGAGGACTAGAAGCATGGTTTGGGAGGGGAAGGAAGGGTCTTTAATGGGGTCATATGAACAGAGGCCCTATGCTGTAATCTGTAGGCAGTGTGCAGAGCTAAATTGCAGGTAGACTAAGTTTGCAGTAAGTTGGAAAAGCACCGAACAGATGTTTTTATTAACTCAGTCCATTTTCACCTGCGATGGTGTGCAAGTTTTACAACAACAAAGCCTTGTGCTACTGAATTACACCCCCACACACCTTATAGGGTTTGTTCCACAATGGACTGGGTCAGTTGACCAAACCTCTTCTGGAGTACTGCCAGTTATTCACTTATGGATCCAGTTTGATCACTGTGAGCTCTGACGAAGGCCGTGAGCTCTGACGAAGGCCGTGAGCTCTGACGAAGGCCGTGAGGCCGATACATAAGCTCATTACACTAAAAACATACTGTGTGAAAGAGCCGTGTGAAATATTGGATTTTTGTGTTTTGAGATATCACTGAATTTTCCTACGCACCTGCAACCCTCAGATGTGAGAGTGCTGCTCCTACATTCAATCACGCTGAGGGCAGAATGACTGAGAGTTGGTCAGGAGAAGGGTTGGCCACTCGGCCAGCTCCTGGGTACATTCCAAATGGCACCCTATTCCCTAAATAGTGCACTAGTTTTGACCAGAACCCATAGGGGTCACATAGGGAATAGAGTGCTATTTGGGACTCAGTCCGTGCTTAGGTTAAGGCCCTGTGGGTTATGGTGGACTGTAGTGGACAGGGTGAAGTCTCCCCTTGCTACAGATCTAGGATCAGCTTCCATTCCCCCTAATCCTGTGGGGAAATGTCAAACTGACCCAAGATCAGTGTCTAGGGGCAACTCCCCCCTGCTCCAGTGAGGACGGGGCTGAAGGGGACTGCAGCGGTCACAAGGCCCCCCCCAGCAGAGGACAGGAGTGGGAGCGGATGTCGTTGTGTTTGTGGAAGGCCTCGTCCAGGTCCAGAGCCAGGCCGTTGATCGTCACTCATCCATGCAGCCGCTGTAGA
>NW_022264266.1:0-31952 GCF_002021735.2 Oncorhynchus kisutch | reverse complement strand
AATGACAAGCAACTTTCCTGTCACACTGATGTCAAAATGTCAGATGAAAAAGCAAAGCATTACTTACTTTCAGAGGAGCAGCGTGACACACACATTGAGATCCACAAACAAAGCTGTGGATAGTTTCCTTGAAGCCAGAGCATAAAGAAAGAAAAACAAATACAAATCCCGAAAACCAGGATCGAACCAGGGACTTTTAAATTCAGTCTAACGCTCTCCCAACTGAGATATTTCAGCAATTCACTAAACTTAATTATGTGGCACCATTGACAATTTACATGCATGTGACTCACAATTTTGACACTCAAAATGTACATATTAGCCAGTACGGGGATCGAACCATGACTTTGCATTACTAGCATCCGACTCTAACCAACTGAGCTAACCGGCCACTAGCTATGGGTGCAATTGTTGAGATGCACTGAGCCTCTGCAAGTGCTGGCACGTAAACTAACAAGTCAACAAGAGCATAGCCTGACAAGACTGACACTCTTGGTTGCTTCTTGCAGAAATTCAAACAGCTGGGGAATTTGATCAATTGTTAGCATGCTATAGGTATTGGGATCGATTGCCCGCATTCCCCAAAAAACAAATTTTTTTGTGGATCCAAGAAAGCTCAAGTTCAACTTCATGCAGCCTTGTCTTACGACAACCTACTGTCATGTCACAATGACAAGCAACTTTCCTGTCACACTGATGTCAAAATGTCAGATGAAAAGCAAAGCATTACTTACTTTCAAAGGAGCAGGTGACACACACCATTGAGATCCACAAAAAGAAAGTGTGGATAGTTTCCTTGAAGCCAGAGCATAAAGAAAGAACAAATACAAATCCCGAAACCGGATCGAACCAGGGACTTTTAAATCTTCAGTCTAACGCTCTCCAACTGAGCAATTTCAGCAATGATAACTTAATTATGTGGCACCATTGACAATTTACATGCATGTGACTCACAATTTTGACACTCAAATGTACATATTAGCCAGTACGGGGATCGAACCCATGACCTTTGCATTACTAGCATCAGACTCTAACAACTGAGCTAACCGGCCACTAGCTATGGGTGCAATTGTTGAGATGCACTGAGCCTCTGCAAGTGCTGGCACGTAAACTAACAAGTCAACCAAGAGCATAGCCTGACAAGACTGGACACTCTTGGTTGCTTCTTGCAGAAATTCCAAACAGCTGGGGAATTTGATCAATTGGTAGCATGCTATAGGTATTGGGATCGATGCCCGCATTCCCCAAAAAACATTTTTTGTGGATCCAAGAAAGCTCCAGTTCACACTTCATGCAGCCTTGTCTTACGACAACCTACTGTCATGTAACAATGACTAGCAACTTTCTGTCACACTGATGTCAAAATGTCAGATGAAAAGCAAGACATTACTTACTTCCGAGGAGCAGCGTGACACACACCATTGAGGACCACAACAAGCTGGGATAGTTTCCTTGAAGCCAGAGCATATAGAAAGAACAAAACAAATGCCAAAAACCGGATTGAACCAGAGACCATTAGATCTTCAGTCTAACACTCTCCCAACTGAGATATTTCTGCAATTCACTAACTTTATGTGGCACCATGACAATTTACATGCATGTGACTCACATTTTGACACTCAAAATGTACATATAGCCAGTACGGGGATCGAACCATGACCCAGACCAAGACCAAGACCCAACTAAGACCAAGACAAGACCAGACCAAGAACAAGACCAAGACAAGACAAGGACCAGACCAAAACAGGCGGAAGGGTTAGCCTAGTGGTAGAGCGATGGACTAGTAATTGAAAGGTTGCAAGTTCAAACCCACAAGCTGACAAGGTCTTGGTGTCTGGGTCTTGTCTGGGTCAAACAAAAGACCCACCCAAACAAAAGACCCACCAAAACAAAGACCCACCAAACCAAAGACCCACCAAACCAAAGACCCACAAACAAAGACCCAAGACCCAGACCACACCAAGGACATTTGACATCAGTGTGACAGGAAAGTGCTTGTCATTGTTACATGACAGTAGGTTGTCGTAAGACAAAGCTGCATGAAGTGTGAACTACAGTTTTCTTGGATCCATAAAACAATGTGCTTTTGGAGAATGCGGGCATCGATCCCACACCTCACGCATGCAAGCATTTGACCTAATTCCCCAGCAGTTTGGAATTTCCGCAAGAAGCAACCAAGAGGTCCAGTCTTGTCAGCTATGCTCTTGGTTGACTTGTTGTTTACGCGCCAGGCACCATTGACAATTTACATGCATGTGACTCAGAATTTTGACACTCAAAATGTACATATTAGCCAGTACGGGGATCGAATCCATGACCTTTGCATTATTAGCAACACACTCTAACCTACTGAGCTAACCGCTCACTAGCTATTGCACGCAATTGTTGAGATGCACAAGCCTCTGCAAGTGCTGGCGCGTAAACTAACAAGTCAACCAAGAGCATGCCTGACAAGACTGGACACTCTTGGTTGCTTCTTGCAGAAATTCCAAACAGCTGGGGAATTTGATCAATTGGTAGCATGCTATAGGTATTGGGGTCGATGCCCGCATTCCCCAAAAACACATTTTTTTGTGGATCCAAGAAAGCTTCAGTTCACACTTCATGCAGCCTTGTCTTACGACAACCTACTGTCATGTCACAATGACAAGCAACTTTCCTGTCACACTGATGTCAAAATGTCAGATGAAAAGCAAAGCATTACTTACTTTCAGAGGAGCAGCGTGACACACACCATTGAGATCCACAAACAAAGCTGTGGATAGTTTCCTTGAAGCCAGAGCATAAAGAAAGAACAAATACAAATCCCGAAACCGGGATCGAACCAGGGACTTTTAAATCTTCAGTCTAACGCTCTCCAACTGAGCAATTTCAGCAATGCACTTAACTTAATTATGTGGCACCATTGACAATTTACATGCATGTGACTCACAATTTTGACACTCAAAATGTACATATTAGCCAGTACGGGGATCGAACCATGACCTTTGCATTACTAGCATCAGACTCTAACCAACTGAGCTAACCGGCCACTAGCTATTGGGTGCAATTGTTGAGATGCACTGAGCCTCTGCAAGTGCTGGCACGTAAACTAACAAGTCAACCAAGAGCATAGCCTGACAAGACTGGACACTCTTGGTTGCTTCTTGCAGAAATTCCAAACAGCTGGGGAATTTGATCAATTGGTAGCATGCTATAGGTATTGGGATCGATGCCCGCATTCCCAAAAAACACATTTTTTGTGGATCCAAGAAAGCTCCAGTTCACACTTCATGCAGCCTTGTCTTACGACAACCTACTGTCATGTAACAATGACTAGCAACTTTCCTGTCACACTGATGTCAAAATGTCAGATGAAAAAGCAAGACATTACTTACTTTCCGAGGAGCAGTGTGACACACACCATTGAGGACCACAACAAAGCTGGATAGTTTCCTTGAAGCCAGAGCATAGAAAGAACAAAAACAAATGCAAAAACCGGGATTGAACCAGAGACCATTAGATCTTCAGTCTAACACTCTCCCAACTGAGATATTTCTGCAATTCACTAAACTTAATTATGTGGCACCATTGACAATTTACATGCATGTGACTCACAATTTTGACACTCAAAATGTACATATTAGCCAGTACGGGGATCGAACCCATGACCCGACCAACCAAGACCAAGACCCAGACTAAGACCAAGAACAAGACCAGACCAAGAACAAGACCAAGACAAGACAAGACCAAGACCAAAACCAGGCGGAGGGTAGCCTAGTGGTTAGAGCGCTGGACTAGTAATTGAAAGGTTGCAAGTTCAAACCCCAAGCTGACAAGGTCTTGGTGTCTGGGTCTTGTCTGGTCAAAACAAAAGACCCACCAAACAAAAAGACACCAAACAACAAAAGACCCACAACAACCAAAGACCCACAAAACAAAGATCCACCCAAACAAAAGACCCAAGACTCAGACCACACCAAGACATTTTGACATCAGTGTGACAGGAAAGTTGCTTGTCATTGTTACATGACAGTAGGTTGTCGTAAGACAAAGCTGCATGAAGTGTGAACTACAGTTTCTTGGATCCATAAAACAATGTGCTTTTGGAGAATGCGGGCATCGATCCCACTACCTCACGCATGCAAAGCATTTGACCTAATTCCCCAGCAGTTTGGAATTTCCGCAAGAAGCAACCAAGAGTGTCCAGTCTTGTCAGGCTATGCTCTTGGTTGACTTGTTAGTTTACGCGCCAGGCACCATTGACAATTTACATGCATGTGACTCAGAATTTTGACACTCAAAATCTACATATTAGCCAGTACGGGGATCGAATCCATGACCTTGGCATTATTAGCACCACACTCTAACCTACTGAGCTAACGCCTCACTAGCTATTGCACGCAATTGTTGAGATGCACCAAGCCTCTGCAAGTGCTGGCGCGTAAACTAACAAGTCAACCAAGAGCATTGCCTGACAAGACTGGACACTCTTGGTTGCTTCTTGCGGAAATTCCAAACAGCTGGGGAATTTGATCAATTGGTAGCATGCTATAGGTATTGGGTCGATGCCCGCATTCCCCAAAAACACATTTTTTTGGTGGATCCAAGAAATCTTCAGTTCACACTTCATGCAGCCTTGTCTTACGACAACCTACTGTCATGTCACAATGACAAGCAACTTTCTGTCACACTGATGTCAAAATGTCAGATGAAAAGCAAAGCATTACTTACTTTCAGAGGAGCAGCGTGACACACACCATTGAGATCCACAAACAAAGCTGTGGATAGTTTCCTTGAAGCCAGAGCATAAAGAAAGAACAAATACAAATCCCGAAAACCAGGATCGAACCAGGGACTTTTAAATTTTCAGTCTAACGCTCTCCCAACTGAGATATTTGCAATCACTAAACTTAATTATGTGGCACCATTGACAATTTACATGCATGTGACTCACAATTTTGACACTCAAAATGTACATATTAGCCAGTACGGGGATCGAAACCATGACCTTTGCATTACTAGCATCAGACTCTAACCAACTGAGCTAACCGGCACTAGCTATTGGTGCAATTGTTGAGATGCACTGAGCCTCTGCAAGTGCTGGCACATAACTAACAAGTCAACCAAGAGCATAGCCTGACAAGACTGGACACTCTTGGTTGCTTCTTGCAGAAATTCCAAACAGCTGGGGAATTTGATCAATTGTTAGCATGCTATAGGTATTGGGATCGATGCCCGCATTCCCCAAAAACACATTTTTTTGTGGATCCAAGAAAGCTCAAGTTCGCACTTCATGCAGCCTTGTCTTACGACAACCTACTGTCATGTCACAATGACAAGCAACTTTCCTGTCACACTGATGTCAAAATGTCAGATGAAAAAGCAAAGCATTACTTACTTTCAAAGGAGCAGCGTGACACACACCATTGAGATCCACAAAGAAAGCTGTGGATAGTTTCCTTGAAGCCAGAGCATAAAGAAAGAACAAATACAAATCCCGAAAACCGGATCGAACCAGGGACTTTTAAATCTTCAGTCTAACGCTCTCCCAACTGAGCAATTTCAGCAATGCACTTAACTTAATTATGTGGCACCATTGACAATTTACATGCATGTGACTCACAATTTTGACACTCAAAATGTACATATTAGCCAGTACAGGGATCGAACCCATGACCTTTGCATTACTAGCATCAGACTCTAACCAACTGAGCTAACCGGCCACTAGCTATTGGGTGCAATTGTTGAGATGCACTGAGCCTCTGCAAGTGCTGGCACGAAACTAACAAAACAACAACAAGAGCATAGCCTGACAAGACTGGACACTCTTGGTTGCTTCTTGCAGAAATTCCAAACAGCTGGGGAATTTGATCAATTGGTAGCATGCTATAGGTATTGGGATCGATGCCCGCATTCCCAAAAACACAATTTTTTTGTGGATCCAAGAAAGCTCCAGTTCACACTTCATGCAGCCTTGTCTTACGACAACCTACTGTCATGTAACAATGACTAGCAACTTTCCTGTCACACTGATGTCAAAATGTCAGATGAAAAAGCAAGACATTACTTACTTTCCGAGGAGCAGCGTGACACACACCATTGAGGACCACAACAAAGCTGGGGATAGTTTCCTTGAAGCCAGAGCATATAGAAAGAACAAAACAAATGCAAAAACCGGGATTGAACCAGAGACCATTAGATCTTCAGTCTAACACTCTCCCAACTGAGATATTTCTGCAATTCACTAAACTTAATTATGTGGCACCATTGACAATTTACATGCATGTGACTCACAATTTGACACTCAAAATGTACATATTAGCCAGTACGGGGATCGAACCCATGACCCAGACCAAGACCAAGACCAAGACCCAGACTAAGACCAAGAACAAGACCAGACCAAGAACAAGACCAAGACAAGACAAGACCAAGACCAAAACCAGGCGGAAGGGTAGCCTAGTGGTTAGAGCGCTGGACTAGTAATTGAAAGGTTTGCAAGTTCAAACCCCCCAAGCTTACAAGGTCTTGTGTCTGGGTCTTGTCTGGTCAAACAAAGACCCACCAAACAAAAACCCACCAACAAAACAAAGACCCAAACGCAAAACCAAAGACCCACCAAACAAAGATCCACCAAACAAAAGACCCAGACTCAGACCACACCAAGACATTTGACATCAGTGTGACAGGAAAGTTGCTTGTCATTGTTACATGACAGTAGGTGGGTGTCGTAAGACAAAGCTGCATGAAAGTGTGACCTACAGTTTTCTTGGATCCATAAACAATGTGCTTTTGGAGAAATGCGGCATCGATCC
The DNA here is from genome assembly GCF_002021735.2 of Oncorhynchus kisutch. Lineage (NCBI taxonomy): Eukaryota > Metazoa > Chordata > Actinopteri > Salmoniformes > Salmonidae > Oncorhynchus > Oncorhynchus kisutch. The sequence goes on along the minus strand of NW_022264266.1, from coordinate 25,158 downwards.
CACTACCACTTCACGCATGCAAAGCATTTGACCTAATTCCCCCGCAGTTGGGAATTTCCGCAAGAAGCAAACCAAGAGTGTCCAGTCTTGTCAGGCTATGCTCTTGGTTGACTTGTTAGTTTACGCGCCAGGCACCATTGACAATTACATGCATGTGACTCAGAATTTGACACTCAGAAATCTACATATTTAGCCAGTACGGGGATCGAATCCATGACCTTGGCATTATTAGCACCACACTCTAACCTACTGAGCTAACCGCTCACTAGCTATGCACGCAAATTGTTTGAGATGCCACCAGCCTCTGCAAGTGCTGGGCGCGTAAACTAACAAGTCAACCAAGAGCATTGCTGACAAGACTGGACACTACTTGGTTGCTTCTTGCGGAAATCCAAACAGCTGGGGAATTTGATCAATTGGTAGCATGCTATAGGTATTGGGGTCGATTGCCCGCATTCCCCCAAAAACACATTTTTTTGGTGGATCCAAGAAATCTTCCAGTTCACACTTCATGCAGCCTTGTCTTACGACAACCTACTGTCATGTCACAATGACAAGCAACTTTCCCTGTCACCTGATGTCAAAATGTCAGATGAAAAAGCAAAGCCATACTTACTTCAGAGAGCAGCGTGACACACACCATTGAGATCCACAAACAAGGCTGTGGATAGTTTCCTTGAAGCCAGAGCATAAAGAAAGAACAAATACAAATCCCGAAAACCAGGATCGAACCAGGGACTTTTAAATTTTCAGTTCCTAACGCTCTCCCAATGAGATATTTCTAGCAATTGCACTAAAACGTAATTATGTGGCACATTGACAATTTACATGCAGTGCTGACTCACAATTTGACACTCAAAATGTACATATTAGCCAGTACGGGGATCGAAACCATGACCTTTGCATTACTAGCATCAGACTCTAACCAACTGAGCTAACCGGCCACTAGCTATTGGGTGCAATTGTTGAGATGCACTGAGCCTCTGCAAGTGCTGGCACAAAACTAACAAGTCAACCAAGAGCATAGCCTGACAAGACTGGACACTCTTGGTTGCTTCTTGCAGAAATTCCAAACAGCTGGGGAATTTGATCAATTGGTAGCATGCTATAGGTATTGGGATCGATGCCCGCATTCCCCAAAAACACATTTTTTTGTGGATCCAAGAAAGCTCAAGTTCGCACTTCATGCAGCCTTGTCTTACGACAACCTACTGTCATGTCACAATGACAAGCAACTTTCCTGTCACACTGATGTCAAAATGTCAGATGAAAAAGCAAAGCATTACTTACTTTCAAAGGAGCAGCGTGACACACACCATTGAGATCCACAAAGAAAGCTGTGGATAGTTTCCTTGAAGCCAGAGCATAAAGAAAGAACAAATACAAATCCCGAAAACCTGGATCGAACCAGGGACTTTTAAATCTTCAGTATAACGCTCTCCCAACTGAGCAATTTCAGCAATGCACTTAACTTAATTATGTGGCACCATTGACAATTTACATGCATGTGACTCACAATTTTGACACTCAAAATGTACATATTAGCCAGTACGGGATCGAACCCATGACCTTTGCATTACTAGCATCAGACTCTAACCAACTGAGCTAACCGGCCACTAGCTATGGGTGCAATTGTTGAGATGCACTGAGCCTCTGCAAGTGCTGGCACGTAAACTAACAAGTCAACCAAGAGCATAGCCTGACAAGACTGGACACTCTTGGTTGCATTCTTGCAGAAAATTTCCCAACAGCTGGGAATTTGATCACTTGGTAGCATGCTATAGGTATTGGGATCGATGCCCGCATCCCCACAACACATTTTTTTTTGTGCATCCAAGAACGCTCAGTTCACAACTTCATGCAGCCTTGTCTTACGGACAACCTACTGTCATGTAACAATGAACTAGCACCTTTCTGTCCCACACTGGATGTTCAAAATGTCAGATGAAAAAGAAAGACATTACTCTACTTTCCGAAGGAGGGCAGCTGTGACATCACACCATTGAGGACCACAACAAATCTGGGATAGTGTTCTTGAAGCCAGAGCACTATAGAAAGAACAAATACAACTGCCAAAACCGGGATTGAACCAGCGACCATTAGATCTGTCAGTCTCCAACACTCTCCCAATGGATATTCTGCAATTCACTAACCTTACTTTGATGTGGCCACCATTGACACCTTTACTATCGCATGATGACTCACAATTTGACACTCAAATGTACATATTTAGCCAGTACTGGGGATCGAACCCATGACCCAGACCAAGACCAAGACCAAGACCCAGACCTAAGACCAAGAACAAGACAGACCAAGAACAAGACCAAGACAAGACAAGACCAAGACCAAAACCAGGCGGAAGGGTAGCCCTAGTGGTTAGAGCGCTGGACTAGTAATTGAAAGGTTGCAAGTTCAAACCCCCAAGCTGACAAGGTCTTGGTGTCTGGGTCTTGTCTGGGTCAAACAAAAGACCCACCAAACAACAGACCCACCAAACAAACAAAAGACCCACCAAACCAATACCCACCAACCAAAGACACACCAAACAAAAGATCCACCAAACAAAAGACCAAGACTCAGACCACACCCAAGACATTTTGACATCAGTGTGACAGGAAATTGCTTGTCATTGTTACATGACAGTAGGTTGTCGTAAGACAAAGCTGCATGAAGTGTGAACTACAGTTTCTTCTTGGATCCATAAAACAATGTGCTTTTGGAGAATGCGGGCATCGATCCCACTACCTCACGCCTGCAAAGCATTGACCTAATTCCCCAGCAGTTTGGAATTTCCGCAAGAAGCAACCAAGAGTGTCCAGTCTTGTCAGGCTATGCTCTTGGTTGACTTGTTAGTTTACGCGCCAGGCACCATTGACAATTTACATGCATGTGACTCAGAATTTTGACACTCAAAATCTACATATTAGCCAGTACGGGGATCGAATCCATGACCTTGGCATTATTAGCACCACACTCTAACCTACTGAGCTAACCGCTCACTAGCTATTGCACGCAATTGTTGAGATGCACCAAGCTCTGCAAGTGCTGGCGCGTAAACTAACAAGTCACCAAGAGCATTGCCTGACAAGACTGGGACACTCTTGGTGGCTTCTTGCGGAAATTCCAAACAAGCTGGGGAATTTGATCCAATTGGTAGCATGCTATAGGTATTGGGGGTCGATGCCCGCATTCCCAAAAACACATTTTTTTTTGTGGAATCCAAGAAATCTTACAGTTCACACTTCATGCAGCCTTGTCTTACGACAACCCTACTGTCATGTCACAATGACAAGCAACTTTCCTGTCACACTGATGTCAAAATGTCAGATGAAAAGCAAAGCATTACTTACTTTCAGAGGAGCAGCGTGACACACACCATTGAGATCCACAAACAAAGCTGTGGATAGTTCCTTGAAGCCCGAGCATAAAGAAAGAACAAATACAAATCCCGAACACCCCGGGATCGAACCAGGGACTTTTAAATCTTCAGTCTAAAGCTCTCCCAACTGAGCAATTTCTGCAATGCACTAACTTAATTATGTGGCACCATTGACAATTTACATGCATGTTACTCACAATTTTGACACTCAAACTGTACATATTAGCCAGTACGGGATCGAACCCATGACCTTTGGCATTACTAGCATCAGACTCTAACCAACTGAGCTAACCGCCACTAGCTATTGGTGCAATTGTTGAGATGCACTGAGCCTCTGCAAGTGCTGGCACGTAAACTAACAAGTCAACCAAGAGCATAGCCTGACAAGACTGGACACTCTTGGTTGCTTCTTGCAGAAATTCCAAACAGCTGGGGAATTTGATCAATTGGTAGCATGCTATAGGTACTGGGATCGATGCCCGCATTCCCCAAAAAACATTTTTTTTGTGCATCCAAGAAGCTCCAGTTCACACTTCCATGCAGCCTTGTCTTACGACAACCTACTGTCATGTAACCAATGACTAGCAACTTTCCTGTCACACTGATGTCAAAATGTTCAGATGAAAAAGCAAGACATTACTTACTTTCCGAGGAGCAGTCGTGACACACCACCATTGAGGACCACAACACAGCTGGGGATAGTTTCCTTGAAGCCAGAGCATATAGAAAGAACAAAACAAATGCCAAAACCGGGATTGAACCAGAGACCATTAGATCTTCAGTCTAACACTCTCCCCACTGAGCTATTTCTGTCAATTCACTAAACCTTAATTATGTGGCACCATTGACAATTTACATGCATGTGACTCACAATTTTGACACTCAAAATGTACATATTAGCCAGTACGGGGATCGAACCCATGACCCAGACCAAGACCAAGACCAAGACCCAGACTAAGACCAAGAACAAGACCAGACCAAGAACAAGACCAAGCAAGACAAGACCAAGACCAAAACCAGGCGGAAGGGTAGCCTAGTGGTTAGAGCGCTGGACTAGTAATTGAAAGGTTGCAAGTTCAACCCCCAAGCTGACAAGGTCTTGGTGTCTGGGTCTTGTCTGGGTCAAACAAAAGACCCACCCAACAAAAGACCCACAAACAAAACAAAAGACCCACCAACCAAAGACCCACCAAACCAAGACACACAAACAAAAGATCCACCAAACAAAAGACCCCAAAAGACCCAAGACTCAGACCACACCAAGACATTTTGACATCAGTGTGACAGGAAAGTTGCTTGTCATTGTTACATGACAGTAGGTTGTCGTAAGACAAAGCTGCATGAAGTGTGAACTACAGTTTTCTTGGATCCATAAAACAATGTGCTTTTGGAGAATGCGGGCATCGATCCCACTACCTCACGCATGCAAAGCATTTGACCTAATTCCCCAGCAGTTTGGAATTTCCGCAAGAAGCAACCAAGAGTGTCCAGTCTTGTCAGGCTATGCTCTTGGTTGACTTGTTAGTTTACGCGCCAGGCACCATTGACAATTTACATGCATGTGACTCAGAATTTGACACATCAAAAATCTACATCTTAGCCAGTACGGGGATCGAATCCATGACCTTGGCATTATTAGCACCACACTCTAACCTACTGAGCTAAACCGCTCACTAGCTATGCACGCAATTGTTGAGATGCACCAGCCTCTGCAAGTGCTGGCGCGTAAACTACAAGTCAACCAAGAGCATTGCCTGACAAGACTGGACACTCTTGGTTGCTTCTTGCGGAAATTCCAAACAGCTGGGGAATTTGATCAATTGGTAGCATGCTATAGGTATTGGGTCGATGCCCGCATTCCCAAAAACACATTTTTTTGGTGGATCCAAGAAATCTTCAGTTCACACTTCATGCAGCCTTGTCTTACGACAACCTACTGTCATGTCACAATGACAAGCAACTTTCCTGTCACACTGATGTCAAAATGTCAGATGAAAAAGCAAAGCATTACTTACTTTCAGAGGAGCAGCGTGACACACACCATTGAGATCCACAAACAAAGCTGTGGATAGTTTCCTTGAAGCCAGAGCATAAAGAAAGAACAAATACAAATCCCGAAAACCAGGATCGAACCAGGGACTTTTAAATTTTCAGTCTAACGCTCTCCCAACTGAGATATTTCTGCAATTCACTAACTTAATTATGTGGCACCATTGACAATTTACATGCATGTGACTCACAATTTTGACACTCAAAATGTACATATTAGCCAGTACGGGGATCGAAACCATGACCTTTGCATTACTAGCATCAGACTCTAACCAACTGAGCTAACCGGCCACTAGCTATTGGGTGCAATTGTTGAGATGCACTGAGCCTCTGCAAGTGCTGGCACATAAACTAACAAGTCAACCAAGAGCATAGCCTGACAAGACTGGACACTCTTGGTTGCTTCTTGCAGAAATCCAAACAGCTGGGGAATTTGATCAATTGTTAGCATGCTATAGGTATTGGGATCGATGCCCGCATCCCCAAAAACACATTTTTTGTGGATCCAAGAAAGCTCAAGTTCGCACTTCATGCAGCCTTGTCTTACGACAACCTACTGTCATGTCACAATGACAAGCAACTTTCCTGTCACACTGATGTCAAAATGTCAGATGAAAAAGCAAAGCATTACTTACTTTCAAAGGAGCAGCGTGACACACACCATTGAGATCCACAAAGAAAGCTGTGGATAGTTTCCTTGAAGCCAGAGCATAAAGAAAGAACAAATACAAATCCCGAAAACCTGGATCGAACCAGGGACTTTTAAATCTTCAGTATAACGCTCTCCCAACTGAGCAATTTCAGCAATGCACTTAACTTAATTATGTGGCACCATTGACAATTTACATGCATGTGACTCACAATTTTGACACTCAAAATGTACATATTAGCCAGTACAGGGATCGAACCCATGACCTTTGCATTACTAGCATCAGACTCTAACCAACTGAGCTAACCGGCCACTAGCTATTGGGTGCAATTGTTGAGATGCACTGAGCCTCTGCAAGTGCTGGCACGTAAACTAACAAGTCAACCAAGAGCATAGCCTGACAAGACTGGACACTCTTGGTTGCTTCTTGCAGAAATTCCAAACAGCTGGGGAATTTGATCAATTGGTAGCATGCTATAGGTATTGGGATCGATGCCCGCATTCCCCAAAAACAATTTTTTTGTGCATCCAAGAAAGCTCCAGTTCACACTTCATGCAGCCTTGTCTTACGACAACCTACTGTCATGTAACAATGACTAGCAACTTTCCTGTCACACTGATGTCAAAATGTCAGATGAAAAAGCAAGACATTACTTACTTTCCGAGGAGCAGTGTGACACACACCATTGAGGACCACAACAAAGCTGGGGATAGTTTCCTTGAAGCCAGAGCATATAGAAAGAACAAAAACAAATGCCAAAAACCGGGATTGAACCAGAGACCATTAGATCTTCAGTCTAACACTCTCCCAACTGAGATATTTCTGCAATTCACTAAACTTAATTATGTGGCACCATTGACAATTTACATGCATGTGACTCACAATTTTGACACTCAAAATGTACATATTAGCCAGTACGGGGATCGAACCCATGACCCAGACCAAGACAGGACCAAGACCCAGACTAAGACCAAGAACAAGACCAGACCAAGAACAAGACCAAGGCAAGACAAGACCAAGACCAAAACCAGGCGGAAGGGTAGCCTAGTGGTTAGAGCGCTGGACTAGTAATTGAAAGGTTGCAAGTTCAATCCCCCAAGCTGACAAGGTCTTGGTGTCTGGGACTTGTCTGGGTCAAACAAAAGACCCCACCAAACAAAAGACCCACAAACAAACCAAAAACAAAAGACCACCCCAAACCAAAGACCACACCCAAACAAAAGATCCCACCAAACAAAAAGACCCAGACTCAGGACCACACCAAGACATTTTGACATCAGTGTGACAGGAAAGTTGCTTGTTCATTGTTACATGACAGTAGGTTGTCGTACGACAAAGCGCATGAAGTGTGAACTACAGTTTTTCTTGGATCCATAAAACAATGTGCTTTTGGAGAATGCGGGCATCGATCCCACTACCTCACGCATGCAACGCATTTGACCTAATCCCAGCAGTTTGGAATTTCCGCAAGAAGCAACAAGAGGTCCAGTCTTGTCAGGCTATGCTCTTGGTTGACTTGTTAGTTTACGCGCCAGGCACCATTGACAATTTACATGCATGTGACTTCAGAATTTGACACTCAAAATCTACATATTAGCCAGTACGGGGATCGAAATCCATGACCTTGGCATTATTAGCACCACACTCTAACCTACGAGCTAACCGCTCACTAGCTATTGCACGCAATTGTTGAGATGCACCAAGCCTCTGAAGTAGCTGGCGCGTAAACTAACAAGTCAACCAAGAGCATTGCCTGACAGACTGGACACTCTTGGTTGCTTCTTGCGGAAATTCCAAACAGCTGCGGGCATTGATCAATGGTAGCATGCTATAGGTATTGGGGTCGATGCCCGCATTCCCCAAACACAATTTTTTTTTGGTGGATCCAAGAAAATCTTCAGTTCACACTTCATGCAGCCTTGTCTTACGACAACCTACTGTCACTGTCACAATGTACAGCAACTTTCCTGTCACACTGATGTCAAAATGTCAGATGAAAAAGCAAAGCATTACTTACTTTCAGAGGAGCAGCGTGACACAACACATGAGATCCACAAACAAAGCTGTGGATAGTTTCCTTGAAGCCAGAGCATAAAGAAAGAACAAATACAAATCCGAAAACCCGGATCGAACCAGGGACTTTAAATCTTTCGTCTAACGCTCTCCCAACTGAGATATTTCTGCAATGCACTAACTTAATTATGTGGCACCATTGACAATTTACATGCATGTGACTCACAATTTTGAACACTCAAAATGTACATATTAGCCAGTACGGGATCGAAACCAGACCTTTGCATTACTAGCATCAGACTCTAACCAACTGAGCTAACGGCCACTAGCTATTGGGTGCAATTGTTGAGATGCACTGAGCCTCTGCAAGTGCTGGCACATAAACTAACAAGTCAACCAAGAGCATAGCCTGACAAGACTGGACACTCTTGGTTGCTTCTTGCAGAAATTCCAAAACGCTGGGAATTTGATCAATTGTTAGCATGCTATAGGTATTGGGATCGATGCCCGCATTCCCCCAAAACACATTTTTTGTGGATCCAAGAAAGCTCAGTTCGCACTTCATGCAGCCTTGTCTTACGACAACCTACTGTCATGTCACAATGACAAGCAACTTTCCTGTCACCACTGATGTCAAAATGTCAGATGAAAAGCAAAGCATTACTTACTTTCAAAGGAGCAGCGTGACCACACCACCATTGAGATCCACAAAGAAAGCTGTGGATAGTTTCCTTGAAGCCAGAGCATAAAGAAAGAACAAATACAAATCCCGAAAACCTGGATCGAACCAGGGACTTTTAAATCTTCAGTATAACGCTCTCCCAACTGAGCAATTTCAGCAATGCACTTAACTTAATTATGTGGCACCATTGACAATTTACATGCATGTGACTCACAATTTTGACACTCAAAATGTACATATTAGCCAGTACAGGGATCGAACCCATGACCTTTGCATTACTAGCATCAGACTCTAACCAACTGAGCTAACCGGCCACTAGCTATTGGGTGCAATTGTTGAGATGCACTGAGCCTCTGCAAGTGCTGGCACGTAAACTAACAAGTCAACCAAGAGCATAGCCTGACAAGACTGGACACTCTTGGTTGCTTCTTGCAGAAATTCCAAACAGCTGGGGAATTTGATCAATTGGTAGCATGCTATAGGTATTGGGATCGATGCCCGCATTCCCCAAAAACAATTTTTTTTGTGCATCCAAGAAAGCTCCAGTTCACACTTCATGCAGCCTTGTCTTACGACAACCTACTGTCATGTAACAATGACTAGCAACTTTCCTGTCACACTGATGTCAAAATGTCAGATGAAAAAGCAAGACATTACTTACTTTCCGAGGAGCAGCAGTGACACACACCATTGAGGACCACAACAAAGCTGGGGATAGTTTCCTTGAAGCCAGAGCATATAGAAAGAACAAAAACAAATGCCAAAAAACGGGATTGAACCAGAGACCATTAGATCTTCAGTCTAACACTCTCCCAACTGAGATATTTCTGCAATTCACTAAACTTAATTATGTGGCACCATTGACAATTTACATGCATGTGACTCACAATTTTGACACTCAAAATGTACATATTAGCCAGTACGGGGATCGAACCCATGACCCAGACCAAGACCAAGACCCAGACTAAGACCAAGAACAAGACCAGACCAAGAACAAGACCAAGGCAAGACAAGACCAAGACCAAAACCAGGCGGAAGGGTAGCCTAGTGGTTAGAGCGCTGGACTAGTAATTGAAAGGTTGCAAGTTCAATCCCCCAAGCTGACAAGGTCTTGGTGTCTGGGACTTGTCTGGGTCAAACAAAAGCCCCACCAACACAAAAGACCCACCAACAAAAAGACCAACAGAAACAAAGACCCACCAAACAAAAGACCCACCAAACAAAAGACCCAAGACTCAGACCACACCAAGACATTTTGACATCAGTGTGACAGGAAAGTTGCTTGTCATTGTTACATGACAGTAGGTTGTCGTAAGACAAAGCTGCATGAAGTGTGAACTACAGTTTTCTTGGATCCATAAAACAATGTGCTTTTGGAGAATGCGGGCATCGATCCCACTACCTCACGCATGCAAAGCATTTGACCTAATTCCCCAGCAGTTTGGAATTTCCGCAAGAAGCAACCAAGAGTGTCCAGTCTTGTCAGGCTATGCTCTTGGTTGACTTGTTAGTTTACGCGCCAGGCACCATTGACAATTTACATGCATGTGACTCAGAATTTTGACACTCAAAATCTACATATTAGCCAGTACGGGGATCGAATCCATGACCTTGGCATTATTAGCACCACACTCTAACCTACTGAGCTAACCGCTCACTAGCTATTGCACGCAATTGTTGAGATGCACCAAGCCTCTGCAAGTGCTGGCGCGTAAACTAACAAGTCAACCAAGAGCATTGCCTGACAAGACTGGACACTCTTGGTTGCTTCTTGCGGAAATTCCAAACAGCTGGGGAATTTGATCAATTGGTAGCATGCTATAGGTATTGGGGTCGATGCCCGCATTCCCCAAAAACACATTTTTTTGGTGGATCCAAGAAATCTTCAGTTCACACTTCATGCAGCCTTGTCTTACGACAACCTACTGTCATGTCACAATGACAAGCAACTTTCCTGTCACACTGATGTCAAAATGTCAGATGAAAAAGCAAAGCATTACTTACTTTCAGAGGAGCGAGCAGCGTGACACACACATTGAGATCCACAAACAAAGCTGTGGATAGTTTCCTTGAAGCCAGAGCATAAAGAAAGAACAAATACAAATCCCGAAAACCAGGATCGAACCAGGGACTTTTAAATTTTCAGTCTAACGCTCTCCCAACTGAGATATTTCTGCAATTCACTAAACTTAATTATGTGGCACCATTGACAATTTACATGCATGTGACTCACAATTTTGACACTCAAAATGTACATATTAGCCAGTACGGGGATCGAAACCATGACCTTTGCATTACTAGCATCAGACTCTAACCAACTGAGCTAACCGGCCACTAGCTATGGGTGCAATTGTTGAGATGCACTGAGCCTCTGCAAGTGCTGGCACATAAACTAACAAGTCAACCAAGAGCATAGCCTGACAAGACTGGACACTCTTGGTTGCTTCTTGCAGAAATTCCAAACAGCTGGGGAATTTGATCAATTGTTAGCATGCTATAGGTATTGGGATCGATGCCCGCATTCCCCAAAAACACATTTTTTTGTGGATCCAAGAAAGCTCAAGTTCGCACTTCATGCAGCCTTGTCTTACGACAACCTACTGTCATGTCACAATGACAAGCAACTTTCCTGTCACACTGATGTCAAAATGTCAGATGAAAAAGCAAAGCATTACTTACTTTCAAAGGAGCAGCGTGACACACACCATTGAGATCCACAAAGAAAGCTGTGGATAGTTTCCTTGAAGCCAGAGCATAAAGAAAGAACAATACAAATCCCGAAAACCTGGATCGAACCAGGGACTTTTAAATCTTCAGTATAACGCTCTCCCAACTGAGCAATTTCAGCAATGCACTTAACTTAATTATGTGGCACCATTGACAATTTACATGCATGTGACTCACAATTTTGACACTCAAAATGTACATATTAGCCAGTACAGGGATCGAACCCATGACCTTTGCATTACTAGCATCAGACTCTAACCAACTGAGCTAACCGGCCACTAGCTATTGGGTGCAATTGTTGAGATGCACTGAGCCTCTGCAAGTGCTGGCACGTAAACTAACAAGTCAACCAAGAGCATAGCCTGACAAGACTGGACACTCTTGGTTGCTTCTTGCAGAAATTCCAAACAGCTGGGGAATTTGATCAATTGGTAGCATGCTATAGGTATTGGGATCGATGCCCGCATTCCCCAAAAACAATTTTTTTTGTGCATCCAAGAAAGCTCCAGTTCACACTTCATGCAGCCTTGTCTTACGACAACCTACTGTCATGTAACAATGACTAGCAACTTTCCTGTCACACTGATGTCAAAATGTCAGATGAAAAAGCAAGACATTACTTACTTTCCGAGGAGCAGTGTGACACACACCCATTGAGGACCACAACAAAGCTGGGGATAGTTTCCTTGAAGCCAGAGCATATAGAAAGAACAAAAAGCAAATGCCAAAAACCGGATTGAACCAGAGACCATTAGATCTTCAGTCTAACACTCTCCCAACTGAGATATTTCTGCAATTCACTAAACTTAATTATGTGGCACCATTGACAATTTACATGCATGTGACTCACAATTTTGACACTCAAAATGTACATATTAGCCAGTACGGGGATCGAACCCATGACCCAGACCAAGACCAAGACCCAGACTAAGACCAAGAACAAGACCAGACCAAGAACAAGACCAAGGCAAGACAAGACCAAGACCAAAACCAGGCGGAAGGGTAGCCTAGTGGTTAGAGCGCTGGACTAGTAATTGAAAGGTTGCAAGTTCAATCCCCAAGCTGACAAGGTCTTGGTGTCGGACTTGTCTGGGTCAAACAAAAGACCCACCAAACAAAAGACCATCAAACAAAAGACCAACAAAAACAAAGACCCACCAAACCAAACAAAAGACCACCAAACAAAAGACCCACCAAACAAAGACCCACCAACAAAAGACCCAAGACTCAGACCACACAAGACATTTTGACATCAGTGTGACAGGAAAGTTGCTTGTCATTGTTACATGACAGTAGGTTGTCGTAAGACAAAGCTGCATGAAGTGTGAACTACAGTTTTCTGGATCCATAAAACATGTGCTTTTGGAGAATGCGGGGCATCGATCCCACTACCTCCGCATGCAAAGCATTTGACCTAATTCCTCCCAGCAGTTTGGAATTTCCGCAAGAAGCAACAAGAGTGTCCAGTCTTGTCAGGCTATGCTCTTGGTTTGACTTGTTAGTTTACGCGCCAGGCACCATTGACAATTTACATGCAGTGACTCAGAATTTTGACACTCAAAATCTACATATTAGCCAGTACGGGGATCGAATCCATGACCTTGGCATTATTAGCACCACACTCTAACCTACTGAGCTAACCGCTCACTAGCTATGCACGCAATTGTTGAGATGCACCAAGCCTCTGCAAGTGCGGCGCGTAAACTAACCAAGTCAACAAGAGCATTGCCTGACAAGACTGGACACTCTTGGTTGCTTCTTGCGGAAATTCCAAACAGCTGGGGAATTTGATTCAATTGGTAGCATGCTATAGGTATTGGGGTCGATGCCCGCATTCCCCAAAAACACATTGTTTTGGGTGGATCCAAGAAATCTTCAGTCACACTTCATGCAGCCTTGTCTTACGACAACCTACTGTCATGTCACAATGACAAGCAACTTTCCTGTCACACTGATGTCAAAAATGTCAGATGAAAAAGCAAAAGCATTACTTACTTTCAGAGGAGCAGCGTGACACACACCATTGAGATCCACAAACAAAGCTGTGGATAGTTTCCTGAAGCCAGAGCATAAAGAAAGAACAAATACAAATCCCGAAAACCAGGATCGAACCAGGGACTTTTAAATTTCAGTCTAACGCTCTCCCAACTGAGCAATTTTCAGCAATGCACTTAAACTTAATTATGTGGCACCATTGACAATTTACATGCATGTGACTCACATTTTGACACTCAAAATGTACATATTAGCCAGTACAGGGGATCGAAACCCATGACCTTTGCATTACTAAGCATCAGACTCTAACCAACTGAGCTAACCGGCCACTAGCTATTGGGTGCAATTGTTGAGATGCACTGAGCCTCTGCAAGTGCTGGCACGTAAACTAACAAGTCAACCAAGAGCATAGCCTGGACAAGACTGGAACACTCTTGGTTGCTTCTTGCAGAAATTCCGAACAGCTGGGGAATTTGATCAATTGGTTAGCATGCTATAGGTATTGGGATCGAATGCCCGCATTCCCCAAAAAACCATTTTTTTGTGCATCCAAGAAAGCTCAAGTTCGCACTTCTGCAGCCTTGTCTTACGACAACCTACTGTCATGTCAAAATGACAAGCAACTTTCCTGTCACCACTGATGTCAAAATGTCAGATGAAAAAGCAAGACATTACTTACTTTCAGAGGAGCAGCGTGGACACACACCATTGAGATCACAACAAAAGCTGTGGATAGTTCCTTGAAGCCAGAGCATATAGAAAGAACAAAACAAATGCCAAAAAACCGGGATTGAACCAGAGACCATTAGATCTTCAGTCTAACACTCTCCCAACTGAGATATTTCTGCAATTCACTAAACTTAATTATGTGGCACCATTGACAATTTACATGCATGTGACTCACAATTTTGACACTCAAAATGTACATATTAGCCAGTACAGGGATCGAACCCATGACCTTTGCATTACTAGCATCAGACTCTAACCAACTGAGCTAACCGGCCACTAGCTATTGGGTGCAATTGTTGAGATGCACTGAGCCTCTGCAAGTGCTGGCACGTAAACTAACAAGTCAACCAAGAGCATAGCCTGACAAGACTGGACACTCTTGGTTGCTTCTTGCAGAAATTCCAAACAGCTGGGGAATTTGATCAATTGGTAGCATGCTATAGGTATTGGGATCGATGCCCGCATTCCCCAAAAACACATTTTTTTGTGGATCCAAGAAAGCTCAAGTTCGCACTTCATGCAGCCTTGTCTTACGACAACCTACTGTCATGTCACAATGACAAGCAACTTTCCTGTCACACTGATGTCAAAATGTCAGATGAAAAAGCAAAGCATTACTTACTTTCAAAGGAGCAGCGTGACACACACCATTGAGATCCACAAAGAAAGCTGTGGATAGTTTCCTTGAAGCCAGAGCATAAAGAAAGAACAAATACAAATCCCGAAAACCTGGATCGAACCAGGGACTTTTAAATCTTCAGTCTAACGCTCTCCCAACTGAGCAATTTCAGCAATGCACTTAACTTAATTATGTGGCACCATTGACAATTTACATGCATGTGACTCACAATTTTGACACTCAAAATGTACATATTAGCCAGTACAGGGATCGAACCCATGACCTTTGCATTACTAGCATCAGACTCTAACCAACTGAGCTAACCGGCCACTAGCTATTGGGTGCAATTGTTGAGATGCACTGAGCCTCTGCAAGTGCTGGCACGTAAACTAACAAGTCAACCAAGAGCATAGCCTGACAAGACTGGACACTCTTGGTTGCTTCTTGCAGAAATTCCAAACAGCTGGGGAATTTGATCAATTGGTAGCATGCTATAGGTATTGGGATCGATGCCCGCATTCCCCAAAAACAATTTTTTTTGTGCATCCAAGAAAGCTCCAGTTCACACTTCATGCAGCCTTGTCTTACGACAACCTACTGTCATGTAACAATGACTAGCAACTTTCCTGTCACACTGATGTCAAAATGTCAGATGAAAAAGCAAGACATTACTTACTTTCCGAGGAGCAGTGTGACACACACCATTGAGGACACAACAAAGCTGGGGATAGTTTCCTTGAAGCCAGAGCATATAGAAAGAACAAAACAAATGCCAAAAACCGGGATTGAACCAGAGACCATTAGATCTTCAGTCTAACACTCTCCCAACTGAGATATTTCTGCAATTCACTAAACTTAATTATGTGGCACCATTGACAATTTACATGCATGTGACTCACAATTTTGACACTCAAAATGTACATATTAGCCAGTACGGGGATCGAACCCATGACCCAGACCAAGACCAAGACCCAGACTAAGACCAAGAACAAGACCAGACCAAGAACAAGACCAAGGCAAGACAAGACAGGACCAAAACCAGGCGGAAGGGTAGCCTAGTGGTTAGAGCGCTGGACTAGTAATTGAAAGGTTGCAAGTTCAATCCCCCAAGCTGACAAGGTCTTGGTGTCTGGGACTTGTCTGGGTCAAACAAAAGACCACAAAGACACAAACAAAGCAACAAACAAAAGACCAAACACAAAGACCCACCAAACAAAAGACCCACAAACAAAAGACCACCAAACCAAAGACACCAACAAAAGATCCACAAACAAAAGACCCACCAAACAAAAGACCCACCAAACAAAAGACCCAAAAGACCCAGACTCACCACACCAAGACATTTTGACATCAGTGTGACAGGAAAGTTGCTTGTCATTGTTACATGACAGTAGGTTGTCGTAAGACAAAGCTGCATGAAGTGTGAACTACAGTTTTCTTGGATCCATAAAACAATGTGCTTTTGGAGAATGCGGGCATCGATCCCACTACCTCACGCATGCAAAGCATTTGACCTAATTCCCCGCAGTTTGGAATTTCCGCAAGAAGCAACCAAGAGTGTCCAGTCTTGTCAGGCTATGCTCTTGGTTGACTTGTTAGTTTACGCGCCAGGCACCATTGACAATTTACATGCATGTGACTCAGAATTTTGACACTCAAAATCTACATATTAGCCAGTACGGGGATCGAATCCATGACCTTGGCATTATTAGCACCACACTCTAACCTACTGAGCTAACCGCTCACTAGCTGCACGCACAATTTTGAGATGCACCAAGCCTCTGCAAGTGCTGGCGCGTAAACTAACAAGTCAACCAAGAGCATTGCCTGACAAGACTGGACACTCTTGGTTGCTTCTTGCGGAAATTCCAAACAGCTGGGGAATTTGATCAATTGGTAGCATGCTATAGGTATTGGGTCGATGCCCGCATTCCCCAAAAACACATTTTTTGGTGGATCCAAGAAATCTTCAGTTCACACTTCATGCAGCCTTGTCTTACGACAACCTACTGTCATGTCACAATGACAAGCAACTTTCCTGTCACACTGATGTCAAAATGTCAGATGAAAAAGCAAAGCATTACTTACTTTCAGAGGAGCAGCGTGACACACACCATTGAGATCCACAAACAAAGCTGTGGATAGTTTCCTTGAAGCCAGAGCATAAAGAAAGAACAAATACAAATCCCGAAAACCAGGATCGAACCAGGGACTTTTAAATTTTCAGTCTAACGCTCTCCCAACTGAGATATTTCTGCAATGCACTTAACTTAATTATGTGGCACCATTGACAATTTACATGCATGTGACTCACAATTTTGACACTCAAAATGTACATATTAGCCAGTACGGGGATCGAACCCATGACCTTTGCATTACTAGCATCAGACTCTAACCAACTGAGCTAACCGGCCACTAGCTATTGGGTGCAATTGTTGAGATGCACTGAGCCTCTGCAAGTGCTGGCACGTAAACTAACAAGTCAACCAAGAGCATAGCCTGACAAGACTGGACACTCTTGGTTGCTTCTTGCAGAAATTCCAAACAGCTGGGGAATTTGATCAATTGGTAGCATGCTATAGGTATTGGGATCGATGCCCGCATTCCCCAAAAACACATTTTTTTGTGGATCCAAGAAAGCTCCAAGATGTGTATAAGAGACAGCTACTGTCATGTCACAATGACAAGCAACTTTCCTGTCACACTGATGTCAAAATGTCAGATGAAAAAGCAAAGCTACTTACTTTCAAAGGAGCAGCGTGACACACACCATTGAGATCCACAAAGAAAGCTGTGGATAGTTTCCTTGAAGCCAGAGCATAAAGAAAGAACAAATACAAATCCCGAAAACCTGGATCGAACCAGGGACTTTTAAATCTTCAGTCTAACGCTCTCCCAACTGAGCAATTTCAGCAATGCACTTAACTTAATTATGTGGCACCATTGACAATTTACATGCATGTGACTCACAATTTTGACACTCAAAATGTACATATTAGCCAGTACAGGGATCGAACCCATGACCTTTGCATTACTAGCATCAGACTCTAACCAACTGAGCTAACCGGCCACTAGCTATTGGGTGCAATTGTTGAGATGCACTGAGCCTCTGCAAGTGCTGGCACGTAAACTAACAAGTCAACCAAGAGCATAGCCTGACAAGACTGGACACTCTTGGTTGCTTCTTGCAGAAATTCCAAACAGCTGGGGAATTTGATCAATTGGTAGCATGCTATAGGTATTGGGATCGATGCCCGCATTCCCCCAAAAAATTTTTTTTGTGCATCCAAGAAAGCTCCAGTTCACACTTCATGCAGCCTTGTCTTACGACAACCTACTGTCATGTAACAATGACTAGCAACTTTCCTGTCACACTGATGTCAAAATGTCAGATGAAAAAGCAAGACATTACTTACTTTCCGAGGAGCAGTGTGACACACACCATTGAGGACCACAACAAAGCTGGGGATAGTTTCCTTGAAGCCAGAGCATATAGAAAGAACAAAAACAAATGCCAAAAACCGGGATTGAACCAGAGACCATTAGATCTTCAGTCTAACACTCTCCCAACTGAGATATTTCTGCAATTCACTAAACTTAATTATGTGGCACCATTGACAATTTACATGCATGTGACTCACAATTTGACACTCAAAATGTACATATTAGCCAGTACGGGGATCGAACCCATGACCCAGACCAAGACCAAGACCCAGACTAAGACCAAGAACAAGACCAGACCAAGAACAAGACCAAGACAAGACAAGACCAAGACCAAAACCAGGCGGAAGGGTAGCCTAGTGGTTAGAGCGCTGGACTAGTAATTGAAAGGGTTGCAAGTTCAATCCCCCAAGCTGACAAGGTCTTGGTGTCTGGGTTTGTCTGGGTCAAACAAAAGACCCACCAAACAAAGACCCACCAAACAACAAAAACCCACCAAACAAAAGACCCACCAAACAAAAGAACCACCAAAACAAAAAGACCCAAGACTCAGACCACACCAAGACATTTTGACATCAGTGTGACAGGAAAGTTGCTTGTCATTGTTACATGACAGTAGGTTGTCGTAAGACAAAGCTGCATGAAGTGTGAACTACAGTTTTCTTGGATCCATAAAACAATGTGCTTTTGGAGAATGCGGGCATCGATCCCACTACCTCACGCATGCAAAGCATTTGACCTAATTCCCAGCAGTTTGGAATTCCGCAAGAAGAAGCAACCAAGAGTGTCCAGTCTGTCAGGCTATGCTCTTGGTTGACTTGTTAGTTTACGCGCCAGGCACCATTGACAATTTACATGCATGTGACTCAGAATTTTGACACTCAAAATCTACATATTAGCCAGTACGGGGATCGAATCCATGACCTTGGCATTATTAGCACCACACTCTAACCTACTGAGCTAACCGCTCACTAGCTATTGCACGCAATTGTTGAGATGCACCAAGCCTCTGCAAGTGCTGGCGCGTAAACTAACAAGTCAACCAAGAGCATTGCCTGACAAGACTGGACACTCTTGGTTGCTTCTTGCGGAAATTCCAAACAGCTGGGGAATTTGATCAATTGGTAGCATGCTATAGGTATTGGGGTCGATGCCCGCATTCCCAAAAAACATTTTTTTGGTGGATCCAAGAAAGCTTCAGTTCACACTTCATGCAGCCTTGTCTTACGACAACCTACTGTCATGTCACAATGACAAGCAACTTTCCTGTCACACTGATGTCAAAATGTCAGATGAAAAAGCAAAGCATTACTTACTTTCAAGGAGCAGCGTGACACACACCATTGAGATCCACAAAGAAAGCTGTGGATAGTTTCCTTGAAGCCAGAGCATAAAGAAAGAACAAATACAAATCCCGAAAACCAGGATCGAACCAGGGACTTTTAAATTTTCAGTCTAACGCTCTCCCAACTGAGATATTTCTGCAATTCACTAAACTTAATTATGTGGCACCATTGACAATTTACATGCATGTGACTCACAATTTTGACACTCAAAATGTACATATTAGCCAGTACGGGGATCGAACCCATGACCCAGACCAAGACCAAGACCCAGACTAAGACCAAGAACAAGACCAGACCAAGAACAAGACCAAGGCAAGACAAGACCAAGACCAAAACCAGGCGGAAGGGTAGCCTAGTGGTTAGAGCGCTGGACTAGTAATTGGTCTTGGTCTTGGGTCTTGTCTGGTTCCTGGGTTAGTTCTGGGTCTTGGGTCTGGGTCTTGTTGGGTCCTGGGTCTGGGTCTGGTCTGGGTCTTGGTCTTGTTGGTTCTGGGTCTTGTCTGGGTCTGGGTCCTGGGTCTTGTCTGGGTCCTGGGTCTGGGTCCTGGGTCTGGTGTCCTGGGTCTTGGGTCCTGGTCAATGTGGGTCAACTGCCTGTTCGGGGCAGAATGACAGATTTGTACCTTGTCAGCTCAGGGGTTTGAACTTGCAACCTTTCAGTTACTAGTCCAGTGCTCTAACCACTGGCTACCTGCCGTCTGCTCTTGGTCTTGTTCTTGGTCTGGGACTTGTCTTGTTCTTGTTCTTGTTCTTGTTCTTGGTCTGTCTTGCTTGGTCTGGTCTGGGTCTGTCTGGGTCTGGGTCTGGGTCTGGTCTTGGGTTCTGGGTCTGGGTCTTGGGTATGGTCTTGGTCCTGGGTCTGGGTCTTGGGTCCTGGGTCTTGGGTCTGGGTCTGGGTCCTTGGTCCTGGGTCTTGGGTCCTGGGTCTGGGTCCTGGGTCTTTTCTGGGTCCTGGGTCTGGGCCTTGGGTCCTGGGTCTGGTCTTGGGTCCTGGTGCTTGGGTCTGGGTCCTGGGTCTTGGGTCCTGGGTCTTGGGTCCTGGGTCTGGGTCATGTGGGTCTGGGTCTGGGTCTGGGTCCTGGGTCTGGGTCTTGGTCTTGGGGTCTTGGGTCCTGGGTCTGGGTCTGGGTCTTGGGTCCTGGTCTGGGTCTGGTTCTGGGTCTGGGTCCTGGGTCTGGGTCTTGGGTCCTGGGTCTGGGTCTGGGTCTTGGGTCCTGGGTCTTGGGTCCTGGGTCTTGTCTGGGTCCTGGGTCTGGGTCTTGGGTCCTGGGTCTGGGTCCTGGGTCTGGGTCTTGGGTCCTGGGTCTGTCTTGGGTCTGGTCTGGTGTTGGTCTTGTCTGGTCCTGGGTCCTGGGTCTGGGTCTGGGTCTGGGTCTGGGTCTTGTCTGGGTCTTGGTCTTGGTCTGGTCTGGGTCTTGGGTCCTGGGTCTTGGGTCTGGGTCTTGGTCTGTCTGGGTCTTGGGTCCTGGGTCTTGGGTCCTGGGTCTGGGTCCTGGTCCTGGGTCTGGGTCTGGTCGGTCCTGGGTGGTCTGGGTCTTGGGTCCTGGGTCTGGGTTGGGTCTTGTCTTGTCTGGGTCCGGGTCTGGGTCCTGGGTCTTGTCTGGGTCCTGGGTCTGGGTCTGGGTCTTGTCTGGGTCTGGGTCTGGGTCTTGGGTCTGGGTCTTGGGTCTGTCTGGGTCCTGGGTCTGGGTCCTGGTCCTGGGTCTGGGTCTGGGTCTTGGGCCTGGGTCTGGGTCTTGGGTCCTGGGTTCTGGGTCTGGGTCCTGGGTCTTGGGTCCTGGGTCTTGGGTCCTGGGTCTGTCTGGGTCCTGGGTCTGGGTCGGGTCTTGGGTCTGGGTCTGGGTCTTGGGTCTTGTCTGGGTCTGGGTCTGGGTCTGGGTCTTGGGTCTTGGGTCTTGTCTGGGTCCTGGGTCTGGGTCCTGGGTCCTGGGTCTGGGTCCTGGGTCTTGGGTCCTGGGTCTGGGTCTTGGGTCCTGGGTCTGGGTCTGGGTCCTGGGTCCTGGGTCTGGGTCTTGGGTCCTGGGTCTTGTCTGGGTCCTGGGTCTGGGTCTGGGGTCTGGGTCTGGGTCTGGGTCTGGGGTACTGGTCCTGGGTCTTGGGTCTGGGGGTCTGTCTTGGGGTGGGTCTGGGTCCTGGGTCTGGGTCTGGGTCCTGGGTCCTGGGGTCGGGTCTGGGTCCTGGTCTTGGGTCCTGGTGGGTCCTGGGTCTTGTTGGGTCCTGGGTCTGGGTCTTGGGTCCGGGTCTTGGGTCCTGGGTCTGGGTCTTGGGTCCTGGGTCTGGGTCTGGGTCTTGGTCCTGGGTCTTGTCTGGGTCCTGGGTCTGGGTCTGGTCTGGGTCTTGGGTCTGGGTCTGGGTCTGGGTCTTGGGTCCTGGGTCTGGGTCCTGGGTCTGGGTCTGGGTCTGGGTCTGTCTGGGTCCTGGGTCTGGGTCTTGGGTCTGGGTCTTGGGTCTTGTCTGGGTCCTGGGTCTGGGTCCTGGGTCCTGGGTCTGGGTCCTGGGTCTTGGGTTCCTGGGTCTGGGTTGGGTCCTGGGTCTTGGGTCTGGGTCTGGGTCCTGGGTCTTGGGTCCTGGGTCTTGGGTCCTGGGTCTTGTCTGGGTCCTGGGTCTGGGTCTGGGTCTTGGGTCCTGGGTCTGGGTCTGGGTTCTGGGTCTGGGTCCGGTCTTGGGTCCTGGGTCTGGGTCCGGGTCTGTCTTGGGTCTGGGTCTGGGTCCTGGGTCTGGGTCTGGGTCCTGGGTCCTGGGTCTGGGTCTTGGGTCCTGGGTCTTGGGTCTGGTCCTGGGTCTTGGGTCTGGGTATGTCTGGGTCTGGGGTGGTCTTGGGTCCTGGGTCTTGGGTCCTGGGTAGGGGGTCTTGGGTCCTGGGTCTTGGGTAGGGTCTTGGGTCCTGGGTCTTGTCTGGGTCCTGGGTCTGGGTCTGGGTCCTGGTCTGGGTCTGGGTCTTGGGTCCTGGGTCTTGGGTCCTGGGTCTTGTCTGGGTCTTGGGTCTGGGTCTTGGGTCTGGGTCTGGGTCTTGGGTCCTGGTCTTGGGTCCTGGGTCTTTGGTCCTGGGTCTTGGTGTTGGTCTTGTCTGGTCCTGGGTCTGGGTGGGTCTGGGTCTGGGTCTTGTTGGGTCTTGGTCTTGTCTGGGCTGGGTCTTGGGTTCTTGGTCTGGGTCTGGTCTGGGTCTTGGTTGGGTCTGGGTCTTGGGTCTGGGTCTTGGGGTCCTGGGTCTTGGGTCCTGGGTCTTTGTCTTGGGTCTTGTCTGGGTCCTGGGACTGGTTCTTGGGTCCTGGGTGGGTTGGGTCTTGTCTGGGTCCTGGGTCTGGGTCCTGGGTCGGGTCTTGGGTCCTGGGTCTGGGTCTTGGTCTGGGTCTGGGTCCTGGGTCTGGGGTCTGGGTCTGGGTCCTGGGTCTTGGGTCCTGGGTCTTGGGTCCAGGGTCTTGTCTGGGTCCTGGGTCTGGGTCTGGGTCTTGTCTGGGTAGGGTCTGGGTCTTGGGTCTTGGGCCGGGTCTGGGGTCTGGGTCTTGGGTCCTGGGTCTTTGTCTTGGTCCTGGGTCTTGTCTTGGGTCTGGTTTGTGGGTACTGGGTCTGGGTTGGGTCCTGGGTCTTGTCTGGGTCTGGGTCTTGGTATTGTCTGGGTCTTGGGTCCTGGGTCCTGGGTCCTGGGTTTGGGTCCTGGGTCTGGGTCTGGGTGGGGTGGTGGGTAGGGTCTTGGGTCCTGGGTCCTGGGTTCTGGGTCTTGGGTCCTGGGTCAATGGGTCTGGGTCATGTAGGTCTGGGTCTTGGGTCCTGGGTACTGGGTCTGGGTCATGGGTATAGGTCTGGGTCCTGGGTCTTGGGTACTGGGTCTTGGGTCTGGGTATTGGTGTTGTCTTGTCTGGTCCTGGGTCCTGGGTCGGGTCTTGTCTGGGTCTTGGGTCCTGGGTCTTGGGTTGGGTATGGTCTGGTCTGGGTCTTGGGTCCTGGGTCTTGGGTCCTGGGTCTGGGTCAGGGGGTTTGTCTTGGGTCTTGTCTGGGTCATGGGTCTGGGTCTTGGGTCCTGGGTCTTGGGTCCTGGGTCTTGTCTGGGTCCTGGGTCTGGGTCTGGGTCTTGGGTCCTGGTCTGGGTATGGGTACTGGTCCTGGGTCTTGTCTGGTCCTGGGTCTGGGTGGGGTCTTGTCTGGGTCTGGGTCTGGGTCTTGGGTCTTGGGCCTGGGTCTTGGGTCTGGGTCTTGGGTCCTGGGACTTTGTCTTGGGTCCTGGTCTTGTCTGGGTCAGACCCAGGCCAGACCCAGACCCAGGACCCAAGACCCAGACAAGACCCAAGACCCAGGACCCAGACAAGACAAGACCCAGGACCCAAGACCAGGACCCAAGACCCAGGACAAGACCAAGACCCAGGACCCAGACAAGACCCAGGACCCAGACCCGGACCCAGACAAGACCAGGACCCAAGACAAAGACCCAGGACCAAAAAGACCCAGACCAAAGACCCAGGCCAAGACCCAAGACCCAGGCCCAGACCCAGACAAGACCCAGAACCAAGACCCAGGACCCAGAACCAGGACCCAGGACCCAGACCCGGACCCAGACAAGACCCAGGACCCAGACAAGACCCAGGACCCAAGACCCAGACCCAGGACCCAAGACCCAGGACCCAGACCCAGGACCCAACCAACAGACCCAAGACCCAGACCCCAGACCCAGGACCCAAGACCCAGACAGACCAAGACCCAGAACCAGACCCAAGACCCAAGACCCAGGACCCAAGACCCAGACCCAGGACCCAGGACCCAGACCCAGACCCAGGACCCAGGACCCAGACCAGGACCCAAGACCCAGACCCAGACCCAGACCCAAGACCCAGACCCCAGACCCAGGACCCAGACAAGACCCAGGACCCAGACCCAGACCCAGGACCCAGGACCCAGGACAAGGACCCAAGACCAAGACCCCCCAGACCCAAGACCCAGACAAAAAGACCAGGACCCAAGACCCAGACAAGACCCAAGACCCAGGACCCAGGACCCAGACCCAAGACCCAGGACCCAGACAAGCCAAAGACCAAGACCCAAGAAGAGACCCAGACCCAAGACCAAGACCCAGGACCCAAGACCCTAGACCCAGGACCCAAGACCCAAGACCCAGGGACCCAAGACAAAGACCAGGACCCAAGACCAAGACCCAGGACCCAAGACCCAGACCCAGACCCAGAAGACCAGCCAAGACCCAGACCCAGACCCAGGACCACCAGAACCAGACCCCCCAGGACCCTACCCAAGACCCAGACCCAGGACCCAGGACCCAGACCCAGGGACCCAGGACCAGACCCCAAGACCCAGGACCAAGGACCCAAGACCCAGACCCAGGACCAAGACCCAGGACCCAGACCCAGACCCAGGCCCCCAGACCCAGGACACAGACAAAGACCCAAGACCCAGGACCAAAGACCCAGACCCAGGACCCAGTCAAGACCCAAGACAAAGACCCAGACCCAGACCCAGGACCAGACCAAGACCCAGGACCCAGACCCAGGACCCAGACAAGACCAAAGACCCAAGACCCAGAC
>NW_022264265.1:12500-31888 GCF_002021735.2 Oncorhynchus kisutch | reverse complement strand
CTTATTATTTAGTGGTATCATTCATTATGTAATGCTTTTGTTTCTAACCAGAGTGAACAGGTTGAAATTCACTTGTGAGGGCTGTAAAGGCCTCCACGCCTCAAAGGTGGAGCATTCCACTCACTGCCTCTGTGAGTTGTCCCTTTATAACCTCTCATAGTACTAGCAGTGTTTAATGTCCTGAGCCTTTAGGAGTAGTTACCTTCCTGAGCAGGTTGTAGGACTTAGAGTGAGCACCACCAAACAAATTTCACTCATCTGTTACTTTGTTGACTGGTTTCATTGTCTGTCTGTTCATCTCTCTTCCTCTCTGTCTCTGGGCAGTGTGCTGGTTCTGCATCTGAAGAGGTTTGGAGGACCTGGGGGGTTGGAGAAGCTGGAGGCTCCTCTTTTGTTTCCTTCGGAGCTGAGGCTCTCCACCCTCTGTGGGGACATGGTGCCACACCTGCACAGTGCCAGCCCACAGGCCCTCACCAACCAGGCCCCCAGCATCCAGGGGTCCATCCCCCAGACCCTCGCCAGCCAAGTCTCCAGCCCACCTGGAGAGGCCAAAGACAGTGCCCTCTGCTGTTCAGGTAGGTCATGGCACCATAACACTATTCTTGCTCCAACACCACACAAGCCACCCACTCTGACAGAGAAGCTCGAAGCTGCAATTTAAAATGTTTCTTAGATATTTTTAGTGATGTATGGGAGCTGTTTTAGACCAGAGCAATTCAGACAAGTGATCACGTTTTCACAGCTCTTGATATGTATATTTGACCCCTCAGATTCAAATGAGCAGGAACCAGGGAAAGTGTTGCTGACTGCCTCAGTGGTGAGAGAGAGAGAGAGAGAGAGAGAGTGAAACCAGTGAAAAATAAGTTATGACAGAACACTGAGATACTTATGAGGAGTACACGATGTAGTAGACCTGTAGTAGACTAGTACTGTAGTAGACTGTAGACAGTGTGGTGGACTGTAGAGGAAATGAGAATCCTATGATCACATGTGTTTTCCTACAGAAGCAGAAGCCAGTACAGTCAGTGAATGGTTATTACCAGCTGACTGGCGTAGTCTCTCATTTGGGAGGCTCCGCAAACTCCGGTAAGTAAATACCATCAAACACACACATGCAGATGCACAATACATATGACATCAGCTGAATTCCAAATCACTCCCTTCTCCTTGGATCTCAACTTGCATGTTCACGTGTGCCTCTGCCGTATACACAAGCATCCCGAAGCTGAGGGAGTGAACATTATCGAGGGTGAAGGCCAGGGATCATCAACAAGATTCAACCTCGGGTCCTTTTATTTTCTTAGCCAGATGGGAAGGGGTGTGGAACAAAATTACAAATAATTTGTAGACTGCAAATATACCGTAGGAAGGCCAAATAGATATAATATTTGACTCATTTCAAACCTTGCTTACATTTGTGTACAACCACATATATCTCTTTATTATACGTGGGAATACTTTGAAACAGATTTCCAAAATGAAAATCACTTGGAGCTGATTTGCTGGTGTTTTTACAGTCTTTTAACAATTACGTTTTATTTGGTCAGAAAACATAGGGGGCCAAATAAAATCACTTTTGGGCCAAATTTGTCCCGCGGGCCGCCATTTGGGGATCCCTGGGGTAGGGGATAATTAGACCCTCCAACAGCCATTTCGGCCAAGCTAGCAAGGCTGCAGGCTTCAGAGTGAAGTGTCATCCCAACAAGCACTGCAATATGTTTAGAGTTTGCTCAATTTAATTGAAAAGAATGGAGAGGCATGTCTAATTATATGCCATGTGTATTTGTTATCTCTGATTTCAAACTTGACACATGTAACAGATAAAATACCTCCCAAATGACCTGTTTAACTGTTACAAAAACACTCTATTACCCACAATAGCCTGACCCTTGACCTCTAGTCTGTCTTCCTTGTTCCCACAGGGCACTACATTAGTGACATATTGCATGCCAGTGGGAACTGGTTCTGCTGTAACGACAGCCAGGTGTCAATGTCCCATGAAGCCACTGTGCTGAGGACCAGAGCCCGGAGTGCCTACATGCTCTTCTATATGTTCAGGTACTGCTTACTCTCGCCATCTATATTCTTGTGTTGCTATTTATGTGTACGGTTCCTTTCACCCTACAGGCAATAGAGCGGGAGGCCCCAGCACACAGGGTCTAACAGGGCCACCAGCATCAGCCCAGCCTAAACAGGGGCAGCACCTGGACCAGCCTCCAAACACTCAGACCTGTCTCAACAGGGGTAATACCAGGCCCAGCCTCAAAACCCACAGCCCAGCCTCAACACTCACACACCTGCTTCGAAAGGGGTAGCATTTGGCCCAACATCAACAACCCCGAGCCCAGCCACAACAGGGGCAGCACTGGGCCCAACATCAACACACCCAGCCCAGCCTCAACATGGGAAGAACCAGGCCCAGCCTCAACATGGGCAGAACAAGACCCAGCCCCAACAACCTCAGACCTGCCTCAACAGGTACAGCATTCAGCCCAACTTCAATCATGCTGCTCTTCAACACTAGCATGAACATTCTTTCAGTAGCTTATGTCATAAATATCTGCCCTTGTTTTGACTACTTCACCTAATGTATAAAGTGTATAAAGTATACACACTAATGTAGTACACATGTAGATGTTGGTGGATAGAGAGTGTGATTATTTAGAGGATATAACCTCCCTTCTATTTGGTTTGGTTTGAAATCCTCCTGTTGTGAAATACACTGTGGTGTCTAACCTCTATTCAGCATGGTCACACCGGAAGACCTGCAATATTAATAAAGACAAGCAAATGTAAGAAAATCCCATTGAAGATGATTCTGTTGACCGTTGTAAACTCTTTACCTCAGGAAGATTTATCGTCTGGGATTCAGGCCGGTCCTAACAGGAACGTGACCAAGGAAGCAGCTGTAATGGAGCCTTCTAACACCCCAATCAGGTCTGGAGGAGGAATGTCAACATAAGATCAGAGATGCTATGCGTATCTTTGAAGTTACTCTCCAGTTGTATCCATTTGAATAAATACAGACATGAAAATGCTGGGCTACGGATGTGACCTTGGTTCTGTGAGTAGAGTAACGGGTCACCAAACAGCTATGGGAACTCCTTCCCTTTATCGTGATGTGATTGAGATGCTTAATATCAACGATGTTTACAATGACGCCACACCCTTACTGTACCATTGTGACCTGTCACTATTAAGGCTGTGTGACGTGACACACTGTCTTTTCTTATCTCCTATATACTCCTTTACGTATTTATTTGGACAGTGAAGCTACAACTTTTCATTTGGTCTCTATACGCCAGCGTTTTGGATTGGAGATGAAATGTTTCATATGGGGTGACTGTACAGAATGTCACCTTTAATTTAATGAATGGTAAATAATGTTGAGTGAGAAAGTTACAGAGGATCATACCCCCAAGACATGCTAACCTCTCACCGTTACCAATAATAGGGGAGGTTAGCATTTTAATATCATACCCCCAAGACATGCTAACCTCTCACCATTACCAATAATAGTGGAGGTTAGCATTTTATATCATATCCCCAAGACATGCTAACCTCTCACCATTACCATTAATAGGGGAGGTCAGCATTTTTTTTGGGGGGGGTATGATATTTATACCTCTGTAACTTTCTCACTCATCATTATTCACAATTCATTCATGATTATCTTTAATTATAGAATTATATTATTATTTACAATAAAAATGACTCCAAAGTTACACAATACATTATTTACTATTACATTTCCATTTTAGTAATCTAGCAGACTGACAATTAGAGCTTTCATCTTAACATACAGTGCCTTCAGAAAGTGGGACCAGGTTGGACAACAGCAGAAATGTTGTTGTGTTACAGACTAAATTTGAAATGCAGTAAATATATTTTTATATTTGTACAAAATACCCCATATTTTTAGAAATGTTTGCAAATGTATTGAAAATGAAATATAATATAGATTTTACATAAGTATTCACATCCCTAATCAATACTTTGTAGGAGCACATTTGGCTGTGATTACAGCTGTGAGTATTTCTGGGTAAATCTCTAGGAGCTTTCCACACCTGGATTGTGCAACGTGACCATTATTATTTTCAAAATTCTTGAAGTTTGTCAAATTGGTTGTTGATCATTGCTAGACAACCATTTTCAGGTCTTGCCATAGATTTTCAAGTAGATTTAAGTCAAAACTGTAACTTGGCCACTCAGGAACATTGACTGTCTTCTTGGAAAGCAACTCCAGTGTATATTTGGTCTTCTGTTTTAGGTTATTGTCCTGTTGAAAGGTTTATTAATCTCCCAGAGTCTGGTGGAAAGCAGACTGAAACAGGTTTTACTGTTTTGCTCCACTCAGGTTTTCCTGTTTAGCTCCACTCAGTTTATTTTTCTTCTGAAAGACTCTCCAGTCCTTAACGATTACAAACCATACTGTATGATAGTGAAACTCTTTATCACAGTGGATTAGAAACACTGGCCACCACGTGACTCCTACCAGCCTTAGTCTGATAATATAATACATGATATGACTCCCACCAGCCTTAGTTGATAAAATAATACATGATATGACTCCCACAAGTCTTAGTGTGATAATATACTACATGATATGACTCCCACCAGCCTTGATAATATAATACATGATATGACTCTATATCATATTACATACATACATACCTACATGAACTATTATACAACTCTACAGCTCTACTCTATTCCACAGGAGGAGAGAAAGCATCACACAGATCATTAGATACAGAGACAGAGTCAAAGGAGGCCCTCTGGTGGACGGAGTACTAACGACAGGTACAACTGTAGTGTTGTGACAGAGACCTGGGTGGATGTAGTACTAACTACAGGTACAGCTGTAGTGTTGGTGACAGAGACCTGGGTGGATGTAGTACTAACTACAGGTACAGCTGTAATGTTGGTGACAGAGACCTGGGTGGATGGAGCTGCATGCTAACAGACAGTCAGAGGAGACTACTGAGGTATAATAACAACAGTTTGAGGAGCTGCATGCTAACAGACAGTCAGAGGAGACCACTGAGGTATAATAACAACTGGAGACTGTGTCCAAGATGTTGTTGTTTCCAAGGTAATCATGTTCGCATATGCAGATGCATGGACGTCTTTTTCTGGGTTGCATCCGGTTTACACAGCCCAACATCACATGCTCACTAGCACTCAGTGGGTACAGGGAGCAGAGCGAGGCTCTCCAGAAGGTGGTACGGTCTGCCCAATGCATTTACCGGGGGCACACTGCCTGTGCTCCAGGACACCTACATCACCCATTGGCACAGGAAAGCCAAAAGATCAGCAAGGACATCAACCACACTGCCTGTTCCCCCCGCTATCATCCAGAAGGCGAGGTCAGTACAGGTGCATCAAAGCTGGGACCGAGAGACTGAAAAACAGCTGCTATCTCAAGGCCATCACTGTTAAATAGCCACCACTAGCCTGGTACCCACCCGGCAACTCAACCCTGCACCTTAGAGTTGCTGCCCTATATACATAGACATGGAATCACTGGCCACTTTAATAATGGAACACTAGTCACTTTAAAGATGTTAACATACTGCTTTTCTCATCTCATATTTATATACTGTATTCTATTCTACTGTATTTTAGTCAATTTTACTCTGACATTGCTCGTTCTAATATTTATACTGTATATTTCTTAATTACATTATTTTACTTTTAGATGTGTGTATTGTTGTGTATTATTGTGTTGTGTATTGTGTACTGCACTGTTGGAGCTAGGAATTAGCTTCCTATTTCGCAACAAAGCATCCTTCACTCATGCTGCCAAACATACCCTTGTACAACTGACCATCCTACCAATCCTCGACTTCAGCAATGTCATTTACAAAATAGCCTCCAACAAACTACTCAACAAATTGGATGCAGTCTATCACAGTGCCATCTGTTTTGTCACCAAAGCCCCATATACTACCCACCATTGCGACCTGTACGCTCTCGTTGGCTGGCCCTCGCTTCATACTCGTCGCCAAACCCACTGGCTCCATGTCATCTACAAGACCCTGCTAGGTAAAGTCCCCCCTTATCTCAGCTGTCATTTTTTTGTTCTGCAATTGAGATGTCCAAAACACACACAAGATGGCACCAACGCAACATGCAATTCGTGATTGGCTCTTTAGTGCAGTAGCCACTAGCTTGGATGACGTAGAGGCTGGTGTTAGCAAGACTGTGTAGCAAAAAGAAAGAACAGCAGAGAAATTCCAAGGTCAGACAATAATTATAGGCTATTTGCTACAAAAACCTGACTGCTGCATTAAACAGACTACTTATTATTGAGACTACTCACTATCAGTCATTTTCTCAGACAATCTTTGCAAAGCTTTCAAATCCAATTGTATTTGACACATGTGCCGAATACAACAGGTGTAGACATTTCAGTGAAAGGCTAATTTACAAGCCCTGAACCAACAATGCCATTTTTAAAAAATAAGTAAAGAAAAATATTTACTAAATAAACAAAAGTTAAAAAAATTGAAGAGCAACAATAAAATAACAATCACAAGGCTATATACAGGGGATACAGGTACAGAGTCAATGTGCAGGGCTACAGTTTAGTCCAGGTAGTTGAGGTAATATGCACATGTAGGTAGGGGTAAAGCGACTATGCATAGATAATAAATAGCGAGTTGCAGCGGCGTAAAAAAAGGGGGGGGGGGAATCAATGCAAATAGTCTGAGTAGCCATTTGATTAGCTGTTCAGCAGTCTTATGGCTTGTGGGTAGAAGCTGTTAAGAAGCCTTTTGGACCTACACTTGGCACACCAGTATCGCTTTCCATGCAGTAGCATAGAGAACAGTATATGGCTAGGTTGGCTGGAGTCTTTGGCAATTTTTAGGACCTTCCATTGATGCCGCCTGGTGTAGAGGTCCTGGATGGCAGGAAACTTGGCCCCAGTGATGTACTGGGCCGTACGCATTACCCTCTGTAGCACCTTGCGGTCAGAGGCCGAGCAGTTGCCATACTAGGTAGTGATGCAACCAGTCAGGATGCTCTCGATGGTGCAGCTGTATGAATTTTTGAGGATCTGAGGACCCATGACAAATCTTTTTGGGGGTTAGCACCTCACACCCTGTTGTAAATCAAGAACAGAACATCTCCCTCTCCAATGTTCACTAGAGGAATATGCCTTTGTTTCACATACTTTTTCCCACCAAAACACTAACACGTTCTAAGGTGAATACGGGAACAATGTTTCTAACATAGAATGTGGGGAATGGTCAAAAGCAGTCTAAAGAAGATTGTCATATTGTGTGTTATTTTGTGATGTCATTAAAAATGTTCTAAAGGAAATACTGTAACTTGAAAAGTATACACACTACATGTACGAAATGTCCATCCTCTGCGTTGCGCATGCTATATGAAACCTGATGAAAGTGTTTTTGTTAAGAGAGGGTTGTGATTTAGAAACTATAAGAGGAAATGAACTGTGCACAGTAAGTAGTCACCGCCCCCTTGAGTGTGGTCAGAGAGCGTGTCAGCCTGACGAAACCGCCCCTTTTGAACAAACTGTGTAAAATGATGGGTTAAGAATTAACATATCAGACCAGAGAGACATAGAGCTGCAGCTCACGTTTAAAGTGGTTTGAACTCTGAATCTCAACACGAGGTAGAGACGATAAAGTCACCCCCCGGACAATCACTGGTACGGCTGATTAGCTGTCCTTAGTAAAGTATCTAGAAAAGTGAATTACAGTAGAACCATACTACTACTACTCAAAACCACCATAGAACGCTACTCTCGTCACCCCACTGGGAACCATCGACACGGCTGGCTAGCCTATCTTCAAAGAAGCATCTTCTAGAGCGAATGGAAGTAGAATCAACTCTGCAGTTCTGTTCAGGACTACACGACAAGTCACCGTATACCGGACGACTGCAGAGGAGAACAGTAGAAGACGGGTGGGGACCCGTTTTGGACAATCATAGCTTTACAAACATATTCCAGTCTGTGATAGCAAAACAGTCCTGTAGCTTAGCATCTGTGTCATCTGACCACTTCAGTATTGAGCGAGTCACTGGTACTTCCTGCTTTAGTTTTTGCTTCTAAAAGTTTATTCCCCTCTGGTTGCACGTGTAACATGCTGGTAGAAACTTGGTGAAACGAATTTCCCTGCATTAAAGTCCCCGGCCACTAGGAGTGTCGCCTCTGGATGAGCATTTTCTTGTTTGCTTATGGCTTTATACAGCTCGTTGAGTGCGGTCTTAGTGCCAGCATCGGTTTGTGGTGGTAAATAATATTTTTTAAATGTAACCTTTATTTAACTGGGCAAGTCAGTTAAGAACAAATTCTTATTTAGAATGACTGCCTACACCGGACGACGCTGGGCCAACTGTGCACCGCCCTATGGACTCCCAATCACGGCCAGATGTGAAGCTGCCTGGATTTGAACTAGGTACTGCAGCCTCTTGCACTGAGATGTAGTGCCTTAGACCACTGCGCCACTCGGGAGCCCAATATAGAGAGCTATGAAAAATAAAGATAAATAGTGTGGTCTACAGTTTACAGTTTACAGTCTACAGGTCTACAGTTTACCATGAGCAAAACCTTGAGACTTCCTTAATATTTGATTTTGTGCACCAGCTGTTATTGACAAATAGACATAGACCGCCACCCCTTGTCTTACCGGAGGCAGCTGTTCTGTCTTGCTGATGCACGGAAAACCCAGCCAACTGTATATTATCCATGTCATCGTTCAGCCACGACTTGTGGAAACTGTTTTAATATCCCGTTGGTAGGACAGTCTTGAACGAAGCTCATCCAGTGTATTCTCCAATGATTACACGTTGGCCAATAGGACGGATGGTAGAGATGGGTTACCTGCTAATAGCACAATTGATTAGAAGCCTGTCACGCCCTGATCTGTTTCACCTGTCTTGTCTCCACCCCCCTCCAGGTGTCACCCATCTTCCCCATTATCCCCTGTGTATTTATACCTGTGTTTTCTGTTTGTCTGTGGCCAGTTTGTCTTGTTTGCCAAGCTTACCAGCGTTCGTCCTGTCAGCTTCTGTTTTTTCCCAGCCTCTCTTTTTCTCGTCCTCCTGGTTTTTGACCCTTGCCTGTCCTGACCCTGTACCCGCCCTCCTGACCATTCTGCCCGTCCCTGACCCTGCCGGCCGTCCAGTACCTTGCTACTACTCTGGATTATCGACCCTTAACTGCCGTGACCCTGTACCCGCCCTCCTGACCATTCTGCCCATCCCTGACCCTGACTGCTGTCCAGTACCTTGCTACTACTCTGGATCATCGACCCTTGTCTGCCGTGACCTGTTGTAATGACATTGTTACTTCACACAGTCTGCACTTGGTTCTTACCTTGATTCCTGATAGAGCCCGTAAAAAGGCAGTCATCTCCTCCGGCGCCGTTCTCATCCATGTTCAATGCTGTGCAAGCAAATACAAACGTGCACCTAGACTAGTGTTTGTGCAGAACTTTGCAACATTTATTTCCACACAAAATCCACAGTTTGTTTCATAATAATCATTGTGGACGACCAAGTCCAATATGGTAAAAACCAGGACCTGTAGGTGAGAGAGTGACATAAATATTCAACCTAATACACAATGAAGCATCTGAAAAAAGCACTGGTTGAGATAGGAAAGAACCAAGTCAACAACGTCAGTACAGAGTACAGTTGTAGCATGTGTTACACCGAGAGATGGATTAGAAATCACCATGTCATTAAGTCTGTATATTTGCTACACACAGGGAATACAGAATGAACCAATGAGATATTCATAATGTCACGTTTCTGAAAAAGGGGCTGAGACTCGTCAACGGACAATAGCATCAAATTAACAAATATCACCATCAATAAGCGTTAAGCTTTAGGAAGCCTATTATAATCAATAGCTTTATTGATTTATCATTAATATGTTTATTATAATCAATACCTTCATCATGAATATGTTTATTATAATCAATAGCTGCAATGATGATACATACAGTTACACTGGTGACAGTGCTGTCCACCTTCTCTCTCAGAATCAAACATGCATGATAGACAGAAGAGACAGAATTGCAATTACTTGTACAGTAGCATACCCTCAAGGAATACACATTGTTCAATATAATTAACTAACAGTCACATAGTTGCTATAGCTACATGTATATCACAGTTGCTATAGCTACATGTATATCACATAGTTGCTATAGCTACATGTATATCACATAGTTGCTATGGCTTCATGAACCGAGTGTACAAAACATTATGAACACCTGCTCTTTCCATGACAAAGACTGACCAGGTGAATTCAGGTGAGCCAATTGAGACATGGATTGTGTATGTATACCATTTAGAGATTGAATGGGCAAGACAACAGATTGAAGTACCTTTGAACAGGGTATGGTAGTAGGTGACAGGCACAACGCTGTTGGGTTTTTCACGCTCAACAATTGCCTGTGTGTATTAAGAATGGTCCACCACCCAAAGGACAATCCAGCCAACTTGACACAACTGTGGGAAGCATTGGAGTCAACATGGGAGGGGACTCAATATTAGGAAGGTGTTCTTAATGTTTTGTAGTCTCAGTGTATATCACATACAGTTGAAGTCGGAAGTTTACGTACACCTTAGCCAAATACGTTTAAACTCAGTTTTTCACAATTCCTGACATTTAATCGTAGTAAGAATTCCCTGTTTAAGGTCAGTTAGGATCACCACTTTATTTTAAGAATGTGAAATGTCAGAATAATAGTAGAGAGAATTATTTATTATATTTCATCACATTCCCAGTGGGTCAGAAGTTTACATACACTCAATTAATATTTGGTAGCATTGTCTTTAAATGGTTTAACTTGGGTCAAACATTTTGGGTAGCCTTCCACAAGTTTCCCACAATAAGTTAGGTGAATTGTGGCTCTTGACAGAGCTGGTGTAACTGAGTCAGGTTTGTAGGCCTCCTTACTCGCACACGATTTTTCAGTTCTGCCCACAAATGTTCTATAGGGTTGAAGTCAGGGTTTTGTGATGGCCACTCCAACCAATACCTTGACTTTGTTGTCCTTAAGCCATTTTGCCACAACTTTGGAAGCATGCTTGGGGTCATTGTCCATTTGGAAGACCGAATTTGCAACCAAGCTTTAACTTCCTGACTTATGTCTTGTGATGTTGCTTCAATTTAATTTTCGTTCCTCATGATGCCATCTATTTTGTGAAGTGCACCAGTCCCTCCTGCAGCAAAGCACCCCCACAACATATTGCTGCCACCCCCGTGGTTGGGATGGTGTTCTTCGGCTTGCAAGCCTCCCCCTTTCCCTCCAAACATAACGATGGTCAATATGGCCAAACAGTTCTATTTTTGTTTCATCAGACCAGAGGACATTTCTCCATAAAGTACGATCTTCATCCCCATGTGCAGTTGCAAACAGTAGTCTGGCTTTTTATGGCGGTTTGGAGCAGTGGCTTCTTCCTTGCTGAGCGGCCTTTCAGGTTATGTCGATATAGGACTCGTTTTACTGTGGATATAGATACTTTTGTACTGGTTTCCTCCAGCATCTTCACAAGGTCCTTTGCTGTTGTTCTGGGATTGATTTGCACTTTTCGCACCATAATACGTTCAACTCTAGGACACAGAACACGTCTCCATCCTGAGCGGTATGACGGATGTGTGGTCCCATGATGTTAATACTTGCGTACTATTGTTTGTACAGATGAACGTGGTACCTTCAGGTGTTTGGAAATTGCTCCCAAGGATGAACCAGAATTGTGGAGGTCTACATGTCTTTTCTGAGGTCTTGGCTGATTTCTTTTGATTTTCTCATGATGTCAAGAAAAGAGACACTGAATTTGAAAGTAGGCCTTGAAATACATCCACAGGTACACCTCTAATTGACTCAAGGCTGTCAATTAGCCTATCAGAAGCTTGTAAAGCCATGACATCATTTTCTGGAATTTTCCAAGCTGTTTAAAGGCACAGTCAACTTAGTGTATGTAAACTTCTGACCCACTGGAATTGTGATACAGTGAATTATACGTGAAATAATCTATCTGTAAACAATTGTTGGAAAAATTACTTGTGTCATGCACAGAGTAAATCTCCTAACCGACTTGCCAAAACTATAGTTTGTTAACAAGAAATTTGTAGAGTGGTTGAAAAACTAGTTTTAATGACTCCAACCTAAGTGTATGTAAACTTCCGACTTCAACTGTAGTTGCTAAAGCCTGCTGTCAGTCAATGGCAGGATATATTAGGAAGTCGGTGAAACATGAGACATTCTTCCCTGCCTGGAGCAAAACCAACAGTCTTAAGACATCCTGGCCCAACAGTGTCATATTCATTATATACCAAGCGGTAGAAAATGGACTGAAACAGAGAAGGTCTTCCTTATTTTGGCCAATAAGAAACACTTGTCGCCCCCCATTGCAAAACATTTTGCTACGGTGCACCCTAATGAATATGACCCAGCTTTCCATCAAATGAACTTGGCACTACTGTACCAATGCTTCTAATTAAATTCTCAGGGTATACAAAATAAAGGTAGTAGCTAGTAGTACAAATATAGAGGAGGCTATATAGTATCAGAAAAACAGGGTCAACATCCAATCGCAGTCATAATAACTCGGCGAGGTAACAGTCTGACATTTTTGCCTTGGCCTATCAACAAAGGGACTGGGCGGGGGGGGGGGGGGGGGGGCATAGCCTGGTTCCAGATCTGAGAAGACAGCACAAACAGATAGTGGACCAGGCTAGAAGAAGCATACTGTTCATAGGAAACAACTGGCAGCTGACAAGGCAAAATAAATGGTCATAGTCACAAAAGGAGCTGCTCTGAGGTCAGCTTTACTTCTCATGTCCCAAAGGTTAAGATTAGGAGTGGGGGTCGAGTCAGCTGGTCTGAGACCTGTAGTTAAAGGGTACCTTTGAAACAGACATGGTTCTTATTAAAATGCAGTTTCACAAGTCATTGATCACTATCGACAGGTAAATGTTGTCATTATAACAGGTTTACAACTTGATTACAACCAGTTTTCAACCTATAATGATCAGAGGAAGGGATAACAGTTAATGCCATTCTATTGCTAAACATGTACCTTTTCTTTTGCACGTCTCGGATTTCATAGTTGTACTGCGAGTATCTTTAAAAAAGAGACTGCTGAAATAGTACTGCTGAACATGGGTTTGGGTATACGACTAGAAGACAACCACACATAGGACAGTACTACATAACATAGGAGAACCCAAATACTTAGTCATGAAAAACAGCTTCTCCGTCAGCAAGACACAGATGAGCAATGAGCCCAATGGCTGTTCATGTTCTCTCTCTCTCTCTCTCTCTCTCTCTCTCTCTCTCTCTCTCTCTCTCTCTCCCTCTCTCTCTCTCTTTCCCCCCTCTCTCTCTCTCTCTCTTTCTCTCCCTCTCTCTCTCCACCCCTCTCTCTCTTGTTCTCTCCCCATATCTCCCCCCCTCCCACGCTCAGCTATGCGGCTGCACTGACTGACGTGATGACATGACATCATGCTTTGTGATAGTCTCTGAGTCCCACCGTTCACACGTACACAATGTTTTCTTTAACCATACAGGATGTCTGAACATGGAAATCTGGTATTAAAAAAAAACATTTTCCCAGAAATGTCCACCCAGGTGAATGAGCCAGTGGGAGCGAGTGACTCATCAGCAATAACTGTAATTATACATAAGCTGCCGAATAAGAGCTTTACACAAACACACACTCATGCACACACACATAAACACACACACACATGCACACATAGTGGTGAAAGAGAGATGTAGAAAATGAAATGCAAGGATCATCTCCTGTCTGTGGTTGTAGTCACACTAAGAGTTAACATGCTATTTCTCCAGCCCAGATAACAAGATCTCCATCATCACCTTGATGCTAGTCGCAGAGAATAGTCCAACTGGTTACAGTATTAAAGTATCAATCTACTGTAGCTTTGAGCCAATCTAGAGGTCAATAGCTTTGAAGTCAGGCTTGGGTCTCAAACAAGACTCAGTACATGGGAAATCCATGGCAACCATTCCTACAGTATGAAGCCACTGCTTGTTACCAGAGAAACTAAATGTAGCCTTCAGATAACTATATATGTGACAATAACAACAACATGAAATGAAACCTGTGATTTGTCTCATTTTCACACTACGCCTGTTCAGCACAATAACATTCGGCAGTATATTTTGATCGCTGTTTAAAGTGAGTCATTCTGTAATTGACTAGTGAGTACTCAATCTGTACTCAATCTGTAACAATCTGTACTCAATCTGTACTCAATCTGTACTCAATCTGTACTCAATCTGTACTCAATCTGTACTCAATCTGTACTCAATCTGTACTCAATCTGTACTCAATCTGTACTCAATCTGTAACAATCTGTACTCAATCTGTACTCAATCTGTACTCAATCTGTACTCAATCTGTACTCAATCTGTACTCAATCTGTACTCAATCTGTAACAATCCTTAGGCGATTATGGTGAAATGGTTCTGTTGAATTAAAAAATAAATGATTCAAGATTATTAAAAATGAACAAACACACAACAGCAAAGCACACGAGAGAAAGCCCTGACACGGTTCCAGTTTGAAAAGCTCACAAAACAACTCCTCCATTCGCTCTAGGTCTAGGACAATATGGGAGACAACAGGGGCACTTCAATACAGATGACGAAAATCAAGTGCAATGCCTTGAAATCAAAGCTGTAACTTCTGATATTAACAGTCCTTCGTCCAGTTAGCACTTCATTTCCAGTTCAAGTTTTCCATTTCACTTCCTTTGCTTGGTGTTGCTAATATGCAAATGATTACATTCAATATCATAGGTGAAGGTTTAAAGTTAGAGTTAGGCTGTTGAATGAGCAATTGAGCAGATAAGGAAACTCCATTGAAGAGGACAGAGAGAAGATGGCGTAGATTGGGTAGAGAGCACACTAAGATCAGTCCACATAGTTCTAAACCTTGGGAGAAATACACACCACAATTCCTCTTTTGAAATGTCAGAATAGGACAAAGTCTGGATGTGTACTATCAGCTAACAGTGAAACAGCACTAGAATAGGTATCAGAAAACCAATGTCTTGGCGTGTTGTAACTGTACACACCACCTCTTTCTCAGTGTTCATATTCTTGTCACTGACCACTCAGAATCCAACGGACAGTCAGACAGTCTTGGAGTGATTTCAATGGCTCTTGTCCATCGTCATAATCATTGTTCATATCATTATTGCCTAGCAGATTGCTGATCATCCGAGCAGCAGCGCAACAACAGGTCAATGTGAGTGTCAGACAGCGAGGTCAGTCTGTACCAGCTTGTAACTAGACTAGACCCAGTCTCACCTTGTCAATGACTGTACATCCAACAGCAACATCAACCACTGGCCCTCGTCAAAGGCAGGCTGCTCTGAGAGAGAGGGATGGGAGAGGAGGAGAGGAGAGAAGAGAAGAGGAGCTAACAGTACTCTGATGGGAGGATGGGAGAGGAGGAGAGGAGGAAAAGAGAAGAGGAGCTAACAGTACTCTGATGGGAGGATGGGAGAGGAGGAGAGGAGGAGAAGAGAAGAGGAGCTAACAGTACTCTGATGGGAGGATGGGAGAGGAGGAGAAGAGAAGAGGAGCTAACAGTACTCTGATGGGAGGATGGGGAGAGGAAGAAAGCGGGAGGTATTTTTGCAAAGCAAAAGGGCAGGTGCAGCAGAGCTTCAGACACAGCAGGTGGGTTGTTGTTGTGTGTGTGTGTGTGTGTGTGTGTGTGTGTGTGTGTGTGTGTGTGTGTGTGTGTGTGTGTGTGTGTGTGTGTGTGTGTGTGTGTGTGTGTGTGTGTGTGTGTGTGAGTGTGAGTGTGTGTGTGTGTGCGAGGGAGACTGTGTGAACATTATGCTGACTTTATACTGTCTCATGCAGCTGTTGCTCCTCTTCCTGTGATGAAAGAGAGACAGAGAGGGAGAGAGAGAAACAGAAAGGGAGAGAGGGAGAGAGAGACAGAAAGACAGAGAGACAGAAAGAGAGAGCGAGAGAGAGTATAATTAGCAGTTTCACTGCAGCATTGGTTTCTCCACTTTGAGAAATAATAAAAGGTGTCTTTGTTCCCGGTGGCAGCACAGTGGGACAGAATGATAATGACCGTCAGAAAGATCAACACAGATAAACTGTCCGACTCCCTCTGTAACGACTTCCTTCCTCCTTTCAATTAGAAGGCTGTGATGATCCTCTTCCTCTGTGTTACTATGGTGACTTCACATTACTACAGTAAGCCGTTAACACAAGCAGGCCCATACTAGTTGATGTGGGCCTTGGCTTCCTTCCTGGTTTGAACAGTAGGGGGTGCTACTGGGTCAAAGTAAACACTTTTAAGCTCCATTGGCTCCATTTGTTGTCAGTCAAGTGAGTTTTGGTCACCTGACCAAATTATTTGGCCCTCATTGGCTGTCCTCATGACGACTCCACGGTGATGATGGCGTCCCCGCCCCTGGGGATGGCCGAGGAGGCGTGGCCACACTGGGCGACCTGCTGCGCTCGGAGGGAACAGTCCACACTGTCATGGAGGAAATCCGCCCCCTCCTCTCCATCCCCTCCTACAACTTGATCTTCTTCCACCTTCTTCTCCACATCCTCTTCCTCGCTCTTCACTTGGCAGCGGCACACTTCGATGCCGGAGTCGCCTGTGAGCCGGCGGTGACGGAAATGATCCTCATCCTCCTCTTCCTCCTCCTCTTCCTCTCTCTTCTCTTTCTCCACGGGCTCGAAGAAGTCCACGTTGGTGGAGAAGAGGGCATGTTTGGGGGGAGACTGGGTGGGCTTGGGGGGAGAGAGGATGGAAGGGCTCTGTCTCTCTGTGACCCCACCCTCACTCAGGCCGCCCTCTACCCCTCTCTCGTCAGCCAGCACAGCCAGGGGGTCCATAAGGATGAGTGGAGGGAGTGGCAGATGATGTGGAGGAGGAAGTGGAGAGGGAGAAGATAGTTTGGGAGGGGGGAGAGTGTGAGGGAGAGGAGAAGACGTTGTGGGAGAAGGTGTAGGTAGAAGTTCAGGTGGAGGAGCTGGATATCCTCCTGGAGACAAAGGGGACCTGGCAGACACAACTCCCTCCAGCGATGAACCCTCCCTGGGGAAGCCTCTCAGGACCTGCCTCCCTCCTCCTCCAACCTCGCTACCGGGCGTGGAGGCATGGCTGGTATTATCCGTCTCGTAGGTCACCTGGACAGAGAAGGAGGTGCTGGATGGGGAGGTGAGGAGGGAGCAGGACTCGCAGGAGCAGCTGGTGTAGTTGTCTGAACTCTGAGATGAGGTCAGGCCACCACCGGCACCGCTGGGGCCCGCCCTGGAGCTAACCAAGTAGGAGGGAGGGCCGAGGGGTTGTTGCTGGTGGTGATGGGGGTAGGCTGAACCGTAAGGGGTGGCTGTGTAAGCGGTGGCGCCCCCCATCGCCCCCTGCAGAGCAAAGACGGAGCTGTAGGATGGAGGGGGTGAGGGGGGCTGGGCTGCCACCTCCTCATAGGACGGCAGCTTGAAGGAGGCCAGGAAACCTACAATATAACACATGACAGATAATCAATTTCATCTCCTAACCACTAGGGTTACATGACCAGCAATAGACACCAAACTCCAAAATAGTCCGTGTGCAGCGCATTCAAAAGTCTTGTTTTTTCATGATACTTCCACACTATGAGGTTGAAATGACACACTGAAATGGACAAAATTATGATAATGCCCTTTTTGTGTAAGAGCTGTTTGAAAAAGAATCCTGGCATTTCAGCCTGTTCAGGTGGGATGGAGTTTTTGGCCCAGATCATGACATCACAATCAGATCTGATTATTCTGACCAATGACTAGTCATCTTTTATTTGCGTATGTATCCTCCTACTTTGGAGGGGTACTAGAGTCTAGACGCTCCTATGCGCCAGTCAGGGTTGTGTATGTAAATACTGTATATTAACATTTGTATCAAGACGCCCACACAATCAGACTGAGCATTTCAATGGCAAAAGGAGGCTCAGGAAAACAAATTATACAAAAATATATCCGGAGTTGTTTACATTTGAAAATAAAATTAAGAAGACTGCATCGGGGCTATAAGTTGTACTTCCTTGACCTTCCCTGGCACAATGCAGCCAATGGAATAGTCCCAAAAGTTCAAATCCAACCAATCTAGCACCCTAGACAGACTCAAGCAAATGAGCAAACATTTCAAATGCTATTTGAACCCAGGTCCTGCTAATAACACGATAAGGTGACGCAGACAATGAAAGGACCGGGGAGAGAGGCGAGCGTAGCTATACGTACTGAGGTCCAACATGGACGCAGGGTAGTTGCAGGCTCCGTGGTAGGCGATCAGGTTGATCTCCCTCTGTCTCTGCTGCTGCTGGACACGCAGCTTGGCCCGCCGGTGGCGGTAGGCACAGCAACAGCTGAACAGAATCACGATGGTCCACAGCAGCCAGAACCCTGCAGGATACAGACACACAGAGACACTGGCCATACGGAATTGAATTCAAGCAACTTTATTAATCCCAATTATTGAACAGCCTCTGGTAGCTATACTGTTGAAAAGGCTTTTATAAATTGATATTTATTATACCGTAATAAGACAAACCGTCTACAGTTTGATCAGAGGACCAGCCTTAAGGGCTTGCTCATGTTAAACTCCCGATCTGGTCTGGTTACATACCACAATGCATCGGTATAGCTGTGTGACAGCAAATGCTGACAAGACAAGCCTCTTGGCTGGTATCGACTGGTTGTTACTCACACCACAGCTCGTAGTAGTAGGTGCAGCATCCTGTTTCCCCACAGCAGTGGCCGGTCTCACACAGGTAGCCTGGGTTGTTGTTGACACCAGGGCAGTACTTATGACTGAGCATGGGCTGGCTGCCTGAGCCAGCTTGGTCCTTCACCCCCTAGTGGACAAGACATGACATGACAACAACGTACATGGTAAACAACAACAACATGGTCGTTTAGCTTGAGCAGGGTGTTTTTCAAATTTCCAGTTGTGGGGTTGGAGACGAGTACCCCCCAGGGTTGCACTTTTTTGTTCCAGCCCAGCACCATCTCATCTGATTTAACTACTTAACTAGTCATCAAACCCTTGAATAGTTGAGTGGCTCAGATGTGGTAGCCTCAAACAAAAATGTATTCATTACCTTTACTTAACCAGGTATACACAGTGCATTCGGAAAGTATTCAGACCCATTCCGTTTTTCCACATTTTGATACGTTGCAGCTAA
This sequence comes from Oncorhynchus kisutch, assembly GCF_002021735.2. Lineage (NCBI taxonomy): Eukaryota > Metazoa > Chordata > Actinopteri > Salmoniformes > Salmonidae > Oncorhynchus > Oncorhynchus kisutch. Next base: position 12,672 of record NW_022264265.1, on the reverse strand, counting down.
AATGGATTCAATAAAAAACATTTCCTCCATCAATCTACACACAATACCTCATAATGACAAAGTGTGAAAAGTGAAATGTTAGAAAACGTATTAAAAAATCAATAAAACAGAAATACCTTATTTACATAAGTATTCAGACCCTTTGTTATGAGACTCCAAATTGAGCTCAGGT
>NW_022264265.1:0-7500 GCF_002021735.2 Oncorhynchus kisutch | reverse complement strand
GCACTGCATCTCTCTCCCCAGCACTGTTTGAACTCACACATAGATTTGGTACTAGGCCTATCACCCGAGCCTGCACTGTATTGGTGTCATCCCATAATCACCAATAAGCACATTGCATAATGGAGCCCCAATCTCATACTAGATCAGGGTTATTCGACCTTAACATGGTTAGGAGCCTGCTGGTTTTCTACCTGATAATTAAATACACACTATTACACCCTACTACACACTACTACACATTATTACAAACTACTAAACACTATTACACACTATTATAAACTACTACACACTATTACACCCTACTACACACTATTACACCCTACTACACACTACTACACATTATTACAAACTACTACACACTATTACACACTACTACACACTATTATAAACTACTACATACTATTACACCCTACTACACACTAATACACACTATTACAAACTACTACACACTACTACACACTACTGTGCACTAAAACACACTACTACGCACTATTACGCACTACTACACATTACAACGCACTACTACACATTACTACACACTACTAAAAACCAGTACATACTACTGCACATTACTACACACTACTACACACTACTATCAACTAGTACATACTACTACACATTACTACACACTACTACACGCTACTACACACTACTATAAACTAGTACATACTACTACACACTACTACACCCTATCAGGGTTGACCTAGAGTCCTCCTAGTAGTCTCCATCCATCCAACTCCTGCTGCTCTCTAACAAAGTGAGGCACTGCAGCAGCAGTAGAGTACAGGGGAGGACAAGCAGCTGGCGTCTGTGCCAGGTATTGATCAAACAGTAGCAGAGCAACACACACACACAGAGAGACACACACAGCCGTAGCAGAGGAGTGTGAGACTAGTTTGGGATAAACATTACACAGGCAGCTCCGGCCTGGAAACCCCACTCTGTCGACGGCAGGACCACTAACAGCAGTTGTCAGCCTGGTTAGAGGAGTGAAGATAGTAATGTACTGTTACTGGGCAGTGTGAACGGAATACCAGAGATTTTAGAAAACATCTAGATAATCTTGTATCCCATTGTTTGGTCACGCTATATTTGGATAGTTCCCTATATGTGTTCTACAGATCTATCAACAAACTATCAACTGTAACTCTCTTGATGGGCAACAGCTTTCAGGTTATTTTTGGGTCAGGTTCAGGGTTAAAGTAAGATGTATCCCAACACATTGGAAATTGTGATTGGCTGAGAGAGAGGGGGGAAAATAAGAATTGCTCTTTAGGTTGGTTGCAACTTATACCAGTCCATCTTGACTCAAGATGTAACAAGGATGAAGACTGCAGTATTGACAGTTTGATGCGATTACCACTGAGAGCAAGATAGATGTTGTCAACAGTGTCAGCAGGACTGTCAACTGGTTACTGTAGAATTGAGTATAAGTCCTACTGTATCTGACTGGGAGTATAAGACCTACTGTATCTGACTGGGAGAATGAGACCTACTGTATCTGACTGGGAGCATAAGACCTACTGTATCTGACTGGGAGTATAAGACCTACTGTATCTGACTTGAATGAGACCTACTGTATCTGACTGGGAGAATGAGACCTACTGTATCTGACTGGGAGCATAAGACCTACTGTATCTGACTGGGAGTATAAGACCTACTGTATCTGACTGGGAGTATAAGACCTACTATATCTGACTGGGAGTATAAGACCTACTATATCTGACTGGGAGTATAAGACCTACTGTATCTCACTGGGAGTATAAGACCTACTGTATCTGACTGGGAGAATGAGACCTACTGTATCTGACTGGGAGTATGAAACCTACTGTATCTGACTGGGAGCATAAGACCTACTGTATCTGACTGGGAGCATAAGACCTACTGTATCTGACTGGGAGTATAAGACCTACTGTATCTGACTGGGAGTATAAGACCTACTGTATCTGACTGGGAGTATAAGACCTACTGTATCTGACTGGGAGTATAAGACCTACTGTATCTGACTGGGAGTATAAGACCTACTGTATCTGACTGGGAGCATGAGACCTACTGTATCTGACTGGGAGCATAAGACCTACTGTATCTGACTGGGAGTATAAGACTTACTGTATCTGACTGGGAGTGATCTGCAACGACAACTCAGTAAATGCATTTCAATGGCATAGGAGGGGATTTCAGGCAGCCAAACAGTCTTATCTACAGGAAGAGAAATCGTGTAATATCACTGGCCTCCACTCTATAAAGTTGAGAGTCTGTGGTTTAGCCCACCACATCATACATCATACATTACTGGATCTGAAGAGGTCATTCAATCATCCCCCGAGACCATGTTAAAAACCACAAGACACCTCTACTACAAGCTGTAGATGTCTCCCACACTACCACCTAACCACGGTGCAAAGCCACAGACAGACAGCGAGACAAACAGCTTAACACACTTCCTCACTTCCTGCCTGTTCACCAGTGTGTGTGTGTGTGTGTGTGTGTGTGTGTGTGTGTGTGTGTGTGTGTGTGTGTGTGTGTGTGTGTGTGTGTGTGTGTGTGTGTGTGTGTGTGTGTGTGTGTGTGTGTGTGTGTGTGTGTGTGGCTGGGTTAGATAACAGCAGCGCTGGCCTTGTGAGATATGATGGACCTGTAAAGAGAGTAAGAAAACGGGCCAGACTGAGGGGAGACCTGGTTAACCCAGGCACCTCTTATACAATAGGCTATACACTCAGAAACAACGGTGCTATCTAGAACCTGAAATGGTTCTTTGGCTGTCCCCATAGGAGAACCCTTTGAAGAACCCTTTTGGGTTCCATGTACAGAAAACCCTTTCCACAGAGGGTTCTACCTAGAACCAAAAAGGGTTCTCCCATGGGGACAGCCGAAGAACCCTTTTGGAAGCCTTTTTTCTACGAGCTAATGTGACCGCAGGAGCATCCTGGACAGATACAAAGGAGCTGATTGTTCTGGCAGAAGAGACCGTTAGCTAAGACCACTTCAACAGTGACCAGTGGAAGTTATGAAGAAACATTGTCCTCCTCAACAGATATATTATTATCATCAGAAGATAAATGATTAGGAACGTTCATAGCACAATGCCTGATGGACAGTCAACAGTGTGTGTGTGTGTGTGTGTGTGTGTGCGAGCGAGAAATTCAGCTATGTTTGTAAACACCTACAATAGCGGAGTTTTCTTCTTAGTGAGTGTATTCAATCTGAGATAACTTTTTTAACATACACACTAACACATGACTACTACCCACTACAACTAAGCCTACAATCAATGTAAAGATCCTCTTAAGAACGCTAATTGCACATATTCTAGTCGTTGACTTGCAACACACTGTTCTGTATATACAGTGTGTTTAGCTAGGCCTATACAGGGCCGGAGTAAGAAATCATAGGCCCCCCCAGGGCTTTGTTTTTTTATAGCCCCCTTTTTATAGCCCCCTGCCCCGCCGCCGTCCGACCCATTGCCCTTCTATGGATTATATGTCTATGGTCACATAGCAACAAGCTGGAGCTGATATTTGGTGTGAATGTTGCCCAAACTGTGGCCTTCCCGGTAACTGTCAAAATAAAGGAAACACTTGAGTAAACAAGGGATATGAATATATGTTCTGGTGTTGGTTTAGGTCCACTTGTAGAATCTATGCCAAGGTGCATTGAGGCAGTTCTGGCAGCTCGTGGTGGCCCAACACCCTATATTAAGACACTTTATGTTGGTGTTTCCTTCATTTTGGCAGATACCTGTATGTGCTTTATTGGGATAAACTGTTGATTCTCTGGGGCTAAATTATGCTCTCTGGTGTTTTTTGAACATTGAGAGTGGGCTCCTGTGGTTGTATAAAAATTATAATTTAAAAATTACATAATTCGTTTTTTGTTGCTGTTTTTTTTGCCTATTGGGCCCCCTATGATTTTGGGCCCCCTATGATTTTGGGCCCAGACCATTATTCACACAATTGACCAGTCACATTGAATTATAATGCAGTTTACTTAAATGTATTTAATAATCAGTTACCCAATCAAGGCAGGGCCCCCCAGTTACCCACATGTCCCCCTACCTCCTGTCCTCCCCCATCTGATGATTATCAGAGCGGCAGCAGGCAGCAGCAGGCTGCCTACACTCATTGAGAGTGGGCTCCTGAGTCTTCCTGTGGTTGGCGGTTTAAGAAATATACTACATATCTAATGTATATAGTGTATACAGTGCATTCGGAAAGTATTCAGACCCCTTGACTTTTTCCACATTTTGTTACGTTACAGCTTTATTCAACAATTCATGATTTTTTCCCCCCATCATAAATCTACACACAATACTCCATAATGACAAAGCAAAATGTATTAAAAAATAAAAAACAGATTTACATAAGTATTCAGACCCTTTACTTAGTACTTTGTTGAAGCATCTTTGGCAGCAAATACAGCCTTGAGTCTTCTTGGCTATGACTCTATAAGCTTGGCACACCTGTATTTGGGGAGTTTCTCCCATTCTTCAAGTCCCGGCTCTGGCTGGGCCTCTCAAGGATATTCAGAGACTTTTCCTGAAGCCACTCTTGGCTGTGTGCTTAAGGTCGTTGTCCTGTTGGAAGATGAACCTTCACCACAGTCTGAGGTCCTGAGCACTCTGGAGCATGTTTTCATCAAGGATCTCTCTGTACTTTGCTCCGTTCATCTTTGCCAATGATCCTGACTAGTCTCCCAGTCCCTGCCGCTGAAAAACACCCCCACAGCATGATGCCGCCACCACCATGCTTCACCATAGGGATGGTGCCAGGTTTCCTCCAGATGTGACGCTTGGAATTCAGGCCAAAGAGTTCAATCTAGGTTTCATCAGACCAGAGAATCTTGTTTCTCATGGTCTGAGAGTCTATAGGTGCCTTTTGGCAAACCCCAAGTGGGCTGTCATGTGCCTTTTACTGAGGAGTGGCTTCCATCTGGCCACTCTACCATAAAGGCCTGATTAGTGGAGTGCTGCAGAGATGGTTGTCCTTCTAAAAAGGTTCTCCCATCTCCACAGAGGAACACTGGAGCTCTGTCAGAGTGACCATCGGGTTCTTGTTCACCTCCCTGTCAAAGGCCCTTCTCTACCGATTGCTCAGTTTGGCTGGGCGGCCTGCTCTAGAAAGGAGTCTTGGTGGTTCCAAACTTCTTCCATTTAAGAATGATGAAGGCCACTGTGTTCTTGGGGACCTTCAATGCTGCAGACATTTTTTGGTACCCTTCCCCAGATTTGTGCCTCGACACAATCCTGTCTCTGAGCTCTATGGACAATTCCTTCAACCCTCTTTGGTTTGATTTTGCTTCTGACATGCACTGTCAACTGTGGGACCTTATATGTACAGGTGTGTGCCTTTTCAAATCATGTCCAATCAATTGAATTTACCACAGGTGGACTCCAATCAAGTTGTAGAAACATCAAAAGGATGATCAATGGAAACAGGATGCACCTGAACTCAATTTTGAGTCTCATAGCAAAGGGTCTGAATACTTATATAAGTAAGGGTATTTCTGTTTTTTTCATTTAATAAATGTGCAAAAAACATATAAAAGCCTGTTTTCACTTTGCCATTATGGGGTATTGTGTGGTAGATTGCTGTGTGATTGCACGCACAGGTGTTAGATTGCTGTTGTAGAGATTGCTGTGTGTAGATTGCTGTATGTGTAGATCCTGTGTGTTGATTGCTGGGTAGTTGCTGGATGGTAGATTGCTTGCTGGAGATTGTGTTATGTGTAGATTGCTGTTATGTGTAGATTGCATTGTGTAGATTGCTGTGTGGAGATTGCTCGTGTAGATTCTGTGGTGTAGATTGCTGTAGTAGATTGCTGTATGTGTAGACGTTGCGGTGTGTAGTTGCTGGTAGATTGCTGTATTGTGTAGATTGCTGTTGGTAGATTGCTGTTATGTGTAGATTGCTGGGTGTAGATTTCTGTATGTGTTGATTGCTGTATGTGTAGATGCCTGTGTTGAGATATGCTGTTGTGTAGTATTGCTGTGGTAGATTGCTGTGTAGATTGCTGTGTGTGTAGATTGCTGTGTGTAGATTGGTATGTGTAGATTGCTGTATGTGTAGATTGCTGTATGTGTAGATTGCTGTGTGTAGATTGCTGTATGTGTAGATTGCTGTATGTGTAGATTGCTGTGTGTAGAAGCTTGTGTGTAGATTGCTGTATGTGTAGATTGCTGTATGTGTAGATTGCTGTATGTGTAGATTGCTGTATGTGTAGATTGCTGTGTGTAGATTGCTGTATGTGTAGATTGCTGTGTGTAGATTGCTGTATGTGTAGATTGCTGTGTGTAGATTGCTGTGTGTAGATTGCTGTATGTGTAGATTGCTGTGTGTAGATTGCTGTGTGTAGATTGCTGTATGTGTAGATTGCTGTATGTGTAGATTGCTGTGTGTAGATTGCTGTGTGTAGATTGCTGAGGATTTTATTTTATTTGATACATTTTCGAATAAGGCTGTAAAGTAACAAAATGTGGAAAATGTCAAGGGGTCTGAATACTTCCCGAATGCACTGTATTTCCTTCATAGTTGTTGTTTTGTTGTTGCCCCCTGTGGCCCAGGGGCTTCAGCCCTGCATTATCCCGGCCCGAGGCCTATAGCTCATTGAATCAGCACTATAGTATTTCACCATTGGCAGAGGGGTTATAAATGACCTTTATTATGAGGGTCGGGAACTAAAAGCACTTTTAATTATGGGCCGTGTAACATTGAGGTCATTCTTTGGTGCATTACAGCTAATTAATTTCCAGACAATGAGATGAGGAAATCAACTTTCAGATATCAGCAACACGTCTTAAATGAAAACGTAAATGAAAGGATAGGCATGCAGTTGTGTGTGTGCTGTACAACAAGTCTATCTATGCTCAAAGGCCTGATTTAGGAAAAACTTGAACTTCAGACTGTCCATAAAACCTGAGTTTTGTGAAGCCTAAATATTTTTTGCAATATCAATTGAATTATTTCCAACAATAACAGATATCCACTGAAGCGACGGTAATGACAAAAAATCCGTGCAATCTAGGAACATTTCTTAGAAAACATCACGGAGGCATTCACAGTATCCTAATACCCCTGCAGTATAATATTGCCCAGTTGTTGACAAAATCACCATAACTCACAGCAATCACATCAAGCGAAGATGTTGATAATACAAAATCTGTAAGTCAACATACCGCCTCTGCTTTGAGTCCAAGGCAGAACGTCAACGTTTTCTCTGGATCCATGGCCAGAGGCAGCAGAGATTTAGAACGACAACAGAGAGAGAGAGAGAGTGGAAAACAGAGAGGACTGGGATCTATCTTATTGTGCTAAATCCCCATCTCTCTCCCACACTGAATCCTCAGCACAGCAGCCTGCTGCTCCGCCATTCCCCGTGCGGAGAGAACGCCCCTCCCGAATCCGATACTATCGGGGATACCGCCGCGGCCAATCCAATAATGCTACAGGCTGCGCGATATCGACAAGGGAAAGGGAAAGCGTCCCAATGGCAAACGACCCTCAG